>NW_027211962.1:15000-35000 GCF_036971445.1 Narcine bancroftii
TAGAAAGTGTAAGAGTGAGTGAGAGAGACAGAGAGAGTCAGTTAGAGAGAGGGAGTAATAGATAGAGAGAAATAGAGTAAGAGAGAGGAAGAGGGAGAGAGAGAAAGAGAAATAGAGAAAGTATAAGAGAGAGATGGAGAGATAAAAGATGAAACCAAGACAGATCGTGTGTGTGAGAGAAAGAGTGAGTGAAGAAGGAGTAAGAGAGGGAGAGAGAGAGAGAGAGAGAAAGAGAGAGAGAGAGAGAGAGAGAGAGAATGTGTAACAGAGAGAGAGTCTGTTAGAGAGAGGGAGTGAGAGAGAGAGAGAGAGAAAGAGAGTAAGTAAGAGAGAAAGAGGGAGAGTGGGAAAGAGAGAGAGAGAGAGAATGTGTAACAGAGAGAGAGTCCGTTAGAGAGAGGGAGTGAGAGAGAGAGAGAGAAAGAGAGTAAGTAAGAGAGAAAGAGAGAGAGTGGGAAAGAGAGAGAGAGAGATTAAGAGATAGAGAGATAGAGAAAGTGGGATAGAAAGACAAAAGCCGAAACAATGATGGAGCGTGTGTGTGAGAGGAGAGATTGAAAAGAGTAGGAGAGATAGATAGAGAGAGTGAGAGAGAGAGAGAGAGAGAGAGAGAGAGTGAGCGAGAGTGAGTGAGAGAGAGAGAGAGTAAGTTAGAGAGCAAAAGTGAGAGAGGGAGAGAGAGAAAGTCAGTTGGAGAGAGAGAGAGTAAGTTAGAGAGAAAAAGAGAGAGAGTAAGTTAGAGAGAGTGAAACAGAAGAAGAGAAAGTATAAGAGAGAGAGAATGAGATAAAAACCGAAACCAAGACAGAGAGAGTGTGTGAGACAAAGAGAGAATGAAGAAAGATTGAGAGAGAGAGAGTGAGAGAGAAAGAGAGAGAGGGAGAAGCCGAAGCCATGACACAGAATGTGTGTGAGAAAGAGTGAGTAAAGCAAAAGTAAGAGAAAGAGAGAGAGAGAGAGAGAGAGAGAGAAGGCGAAACCATGACAGAGAATGTATGTGAGAAAGAGTGAGTGAAGCAAAAGTAAGAGAGAGAGAGAGAGATAGAGAGAGAGAGAGAGTGAGAGCGAGAGAGATAGAGTTAGTTAGAGAGAGGGAGTGAGCGAGAGAGAGAAAGAGAGTAAGTTTGAGAGAAAGATGGAGAGAGCGTAATTTAGTGAGAGAGAAAGAGAAAAGGAGAAAGTAAAAGAGAGATAGCGAGAAAAAAGCACAAAACAAGAAAGTGTGTGTGTGAGAAAGAGAGAATGAAAGAGTGAGAGAGAGATAGACAGACAGAGAGAGACAGAGAAAGAGAGAAAGAGAGATAGGAAGACAAAAGCCGAAACCATGACAGAGTGTGTGAGAGAAAGAAAGAGAGTGAGGAAAGAGTGAGAGATAGATAGATAGAGAGAGAGAGAGTGAGAGAGAGAGAGAGTAAGAGAGAGAGGGAGAGTAAGAGTGAGAGGAAAGATCAAGAGAGTAAGTTAGAGGGAGAGAGAGAAATGGAGGAAGTACAAGAGAGAGATAGAAAGATAAAAGTCGAAAAAAACAGAGTGTGTGTGTGAGAACGAGAGAGTTTAGAAAGTGTAAGAGAGAGTGAGAGAGACAGAGAGAGTCAGTTAGAGAGAGGGAGTAATAGATAGAGAGAAATAGAGTAAGAGCGAGAAAGAGGGAGACTGAGAAAGAGAAATAGAGAAAGTATAAGAGAGAGATGGAGAGATAAAAGATGAAACCAAGACAGATCGTGTGTGTGAGAGAAAGAGTGAGTGAAGAAGGAGTAAGAGAGAGAGAGAGAGAGAGAGAGAGAGAGAGGGAGAGAGAGAGAGAGAGAAAGTGTAACAGAGAGAGAGTCTGTTAGAAAGAGGGAGTGAGAGAGAGAGAGAGAAAGAGAGGAAGTACAAGAGAGAGATAGAAAGATAAAAGTCGAAAGAAAACAGAGTGTGTGTGTGTGAACGAGAGAGTATAGAAAGTGTAAGAGAGAGTGACAGAGACAGAGAGAGTCAGTTAGAGAGAGGGAGTAATAGATAGAGAGAAATAGAGTAAGAGAGAGGAAGAGGGAGAGAGAGAAAGAGAAATAGAGAAAGTATAAGAGAGAGATGGAGAGATAAAAGATGAAACCAAGACAGATCGTGTGTGTGAGAGAAAGAGTGAGTGAAGAAGGAGTAAGAGAGGGAGAGAGAGAGAGAGAGAGAAAGAGAGAGAGAGAGAGAGAGAGAGAGAGAATGTGTAACAGAGAGAGAGTCTGTTAGAGAGAGGGAGTGAGAGAGAGAGAGAGAGAAAGAGAGTAAGTAAGAGAGAAAGAGGGAGAGTGGGAAAGAGAGAGAGAGAGAGAATGTGTAACAGAGAGAGTCCGTTAGAGAGAGGGAGTGAGAGAGAGAGAGAGAAAGAGAGTAAGTAAGAGAGAAAGAGAGAGAGTGGGAAAGAGAGAGAGAGAGATTAAGAGATAGAGAGATAGAGAAAGTGGGATAGAAAGACAAAAGCCGAAACAATGATGGAGCGTGTGTGTGAGAGGAGAGATTGAAAAGAGTAGGAGAGATAGATAGAGAGAGTGAGAGAGAGAGAGAGAGAGAGAGAGAGAGTGAGCGAGAGTGAGTGAGAGAGAGAGAGAGTAAGTTAGAGAGCAAAAGTGAGAGAGGGAGAGAGAGAAAGTCAGTTGGAGAGAGAGAGAGTAAGTTAGAGAGAAAAAGAGAGAGAGTAAGTTAGAGAGAGTGAAACAGAAGAAGAGAAAGTATAAGAGAGAGAGAATGAGATAAAAACCGAAACCAAGACAGAGAGAGTGTGTGAGACAAAGAGAGAATGAAGAAAGATTGAGAGAGAGAGAGTGAGAGAGAAAGAGAGAGAGGGAGAAGCCGAAGCCATGACACAGAATGTGTGTGAGAAAGAGTGAGTAAAGCAAAAGTAAGAGAAAGAGAGAGAGAGAGAGAGAGAGAGAGAAGGCGAAACCATGACAGAGAATGTATGTGAGAAAGAGTGAGTGAAGCAAAAGTAAGAGAGAGAGAGAGAGATAGAGAGAGAGAGAGAGTGAGAGCGAGAGAGATAGAGTTAGTTAGAGAGAGGAGTGAGCGAGAGAGAGAAGAGAGTAAGTTTGAGAGAAAGATGGAGAGAGCGTAATTTAGTGAGAGAGAAAGAGAAAAGGAGAAAGTAAAAGAGAGATAGCGAGAAAAAAGCACAAAACAAGAAAGTGTGTGTGTGAGAAAGAGAGAATGAAAGAGTGAGAGAGAGATAGACAGACAGAGAGAGACAGAGAAAGAGAGAAAGAGAGATAGGAAGACAAAAGCCGAAACCATGACAGAGTGTGTGAGAGAAAGAAAGAGAGTGAGGAAAGAGTGAGAGATAGATAGATAGAGAGAGAGAGAGTGAGAGAGAGAGAGAGTAAGAGAGAGAGGGAGAGTAAGAGTGAGAGAAAGATCAAGAGAGTAAGTTAGAGGGAGAGAGAGAAATGGAGGAAGTACAAGAGAGAGATAGAAAGATAAAAGTCGAAAAAAACAGAGTGTGTGTGTGAGAACGAGAGAGTTTAGAAAGTGTAAGAGAGAGTGAGAGAGACAGAGAGAGTCAGTTAGAGAGAGGGAGTAATAGATAGAGAGAAATAGAGTAAGAGCGAGAAAGAGGGAGACTGAGAAAGAGAAATAGAGAAAGTATAAGAGAGAGATGGAGAGATAAAAGATGAAACCAAGACAGATCGTGTGTGTGAGAGAAAGAGTGAGTGAAGAAGGAGTAAGAGAGAGAGAGAGAGAGAGAGAGAGAGAGAGGGAGAGAGAGAGAGAGAGAAAGTGTAACAGAGAGAGAGTCTGTTAGAAAGAGGGAGTGAGAGAGAGAGAGAGAAAGAGAGGAAGTACAAGAGAGAGATAGAAAGATAAAAGTCGAAAGAAAACAGAGTGTGTGTGTGTGAACGAGAGAGTATAGAAAGTGTAAGAGAGAGTGACAGAGACAGAGAGAGTCAGTTAGAGAGAGGGAGTAATAGATAGAGAGAAATAGAGTAAGAGAGAGAAGAGGGAGAGAGAGAAAGAGAAATAGAGAAAGTATAAGAGAGAGATGGAGAGATAAAAGATGAAACCAAGACAGATCGTGTGTGTGAGAGAAAGAGTGAGTGAAGAAGGAGTAAGAGAGGGAGAGAGAGAGAGAGAGAGAAAGAGAGAGAGAGAGAGAGAGAGAGAGAATGTGTAACAGAGAGAGAGTCTGTTAGAGAGAGGGAGTGAGAGAGAGAGAGAGAGAAAGAGAGTAGTAAGAGAGAAAGAGGGAGAGTGGGAAAGAGAGAGAGAGAGAGAATGTGTAACAGAGAGAGAGTCCGTTAGAGAGAGGGAGTGAGAGAGAGAGAGAGAAAGAGAGTAAGTAAGAGAGAAAGAGAGAGAGTGGGAAAGAGAGAGAGAGAGATTAAGAGATAGAGAGATAGAGAAAGTGGGATAGAAAGACAAAAGCCGAAACAATGATGGAGCGTGTGTGTGAGAGGAGAGATTGAAAAGAGTAGGAGAGATAGATAGAGAGAGTGAGAGAGAGAGAGAGAGAGAGAGAGACAGAGAGGGAGAGAGGGAGAGAGATAGAGTCAGTTAGAGAGAGTGAGTGAGCGAGAGAGAGAAAGAGAGGAAGTTTGAGAGAAAGAGGGAGAGAAAGTTATTGAGAGAAAAAGAGAAAAAGAGAAGTAAAAGTGAGAGGGGAGAGAAAAGACCAAACCAAGACAGTGGTGTGTGTGAGAAAGAGAGAGTGAAGAAAGAATGAGAGATAGATAGATAGAGAGAGAAAGACAGCGAAAGAGAGAGAGAAAGAGAGATAGGAAGACAAAAGCCAAAACAATGACAGAGTGTGTGAGAGAAAGAAAGAGAGTGAGGAAAGAGTGAGAGATAGATAGATAGATTGAGAGAGAGAGAGAGTAAGAGAGAGAGGGGAGAGTAAGAGTGAGAGAAAGATCAAGAGAGTAAGTTAGAGAGAGAGAGAGAGAGAGAGAGAGAGAGAAAGAGAGGAAGTACAAGAGAGAGATAGAAAGATAAAAGTCGAAAGAAAACAGAGTGTGTGTGTGAGAACGAGAGAGTATAGAAAGTGTAAGAGAGAGTGAGGAGAGACCGAGAGAGTCAGTTAGAGAGAGGGAGTAATAGATTAGAGAGAAATTGAGTAAGAGCGAGGAAGAGGGAGAGAGAGAAAGAGAAATAGAGAAAGTATAAGAGAGAGATGGAGAGATAAAAGATGAAACCAAGACAGATCGTGTGTGAGGAAGACAAAAGCCAAAACAATGACAGAGTGTGTGAGAGAAAGAAAGAGAGTGAGGAAAGAGTGAGAGATAGATTGATAGATTGAGAGAGAGAGAGAGTAAAAGAGAGAGGGAGAGTAAGAGTGAGAGAAAGATCAAGAGAGTAAGTTAGAGAGAGAGAGAGAGAGAGAGAGAGAGAGAGAGAGAGAGAGAGAGAGAGAGAGAGAAATGGAGGAAGTACAAGAGAGAGATATAGAGATAAAAGTCGAAACAAAAACAGAGAACGTGTGCGAGAACGAGAGAGTATAGAAAGTGTAAGAGAGAGTGAGAGAGAGAGAGAGTTAGTTAGAAAGAGAGGGAGTAAGAGATAGAGAGAAAGAGAGTAAGAGCGCGAAAGATGGAGAGGGAGAAAGAGTGAGAGTAAGTTGGAGAGAGAGAAAGAGAAAGAGAGAATGTATGAGAGAGATAGAGAGATAAAAGTTGAAACAAAGACAGAGTGTGTGTGTGATAGATAGTGTGAATATAGCGTGTGTGAGAGAGAGAGAGAGAGAGAGAAGAGAGAGAGAGTAGATTAGAAAGTAAGAGTGAGAGAATGGGAGAGAGAGAGAGTCATTTAGATAGAGCAAGTGGAGCGAGAGAGAGGAAGAGAGTAAGTATGAGAGAAATTGGGAGAGAGAGAAAGAAAGTGAGAGAAAGTTGGGGAGAGAGAAAGACAAAGATCGAAAGTATAAGACAGAGATAGAGAGATAACGCCCGAAACCAAGACAGTGTGCGTGAGAGAAATAGAGAGTGAAGCAATAGTAAGAGAGAGTGAGAGAGTGATAGAGAGAGAGAGACAGAGAAAGAAAGAATTAGAGATAGGAAGACAAAAGCCAAAACCATGACAGAGAGTGTGCGAGATAAAGAGAGAGAGAAGAAAGAGTGAGAGATAGAGAGAGAGAGAGAGAGAGATAGAGAGAGAGAGACACAGAGAGAGAGGGAGAGTAAGAGTGAGAGAAAGATCAAGAGAGTAAGTTAGAGGGAGAGAGAGAAATGGAGGAAGTACAAGAGAGAGATAGAAAGATAAAAGTCGAAAAAAACAGAGTGTGTGTGTGAGAACGAGAGAGTTTAGAAAGTGTAAGAGAGAGTGAGAGAGACAGAGAGAGTCAGTTAGAGAGAGGGAGTAATAGATAGAGAGAAATAGAGTAAGAGCGAGAAAGAGGGAGACTGAGAAAGAGAAATAGAGAAAGTATAAGAGAGAGATGGAGAGATAAAAGATGAAACCAAGACAGATCGTGTGTGTGAGAGAAAGAGTGAGTGAAGAAGGAGTAAGAGAGAGAGAGAGAGAGAGAGAGAGAGAGGGAGAGAGAGAGAGAGAGAAAGGGTAACAGAGAGAGAGTCTGTTAGAAAGAGGGAGTGAGAGAGAGAGAGAGAAAGAGAGGAAGTACAAGAGAGAGATAGAAAGATAAAAGTCGAAAGAAAACAGAGTGTGTGTGTGTGAACGAGAGAGTATAGAAAGTGTAAGAGAGAGTGACAGAGACAGAGAGAGTCAGTTAGAGAGAGGGAGTAATAGATAGAGAGAAATAGAGTAAGAGAGAGGAAGAGGGAGAGAGAGAAAGAGAAATAGAGAAAGTATAAGAGAGAGATGGAGAGATAAAAGATGAAACCAAGACAGATCGTGTGTGTGAGAGAAAGAGTGAGTGAAGAAGGAGTAAGAGAGGGAGAGAGAGAGAGAGAGAGAAAGAGAGAGAGAGAGAGAGAGAGAGAGAGAATGTGTAACAGAGAGAGAGTTTGTTAGAGAGAGGGAGTGAGAGAGAGAGAGAGAGAAAGAGAGTAAGTAAGAGAGAAAGAGGGAGAGTGGGAAAGAGAGAGAGAGAGAGAATGTGTAACAGAGAGAGAGTCCGTTAGAGAGAGGGAGTGAGAGAGAGAGAGAGAAAGAGAGTAAGTAAGAGAGAAAGAGAGAGAGTGGGAAAGAGAGAGAGAGAGATTAAGAGATAGAGAGATAGAGAAAGTGGGATAGAAAGACAAAAGCCGAAACAATGATGGAGCGTGTGTGTGAGAGGAGAGATTGAAAAGAGTAGGAGAGATAGATAGAGAGAGTGAGAGAGAGAGAGAGAGAGAGAGAGAGAGAGTGAGCGAGAGTGAGTGAGAGAGAGAGAGAGTAAGTTAGAGAGCAAAGTGAGAGAGGGAGAGAGAGAAAGTCAGTTGGAGAGAGAGAGAGTAAGTTAGAGAGAAAAAGAGAGAGAGTAAGTTAGAGAGAGTGAAACAGAAGAAGAGAAAGTATAAGAGAGAGAGAATGAGATAAAAACCGAAACCAAGACAGAGAGAGTGTGTGAGACAAAGAGAGAATGAAGAAAGATTGAGAGAGAGAGAGTGAGAGAGAAAGAGAGAGAGGGAGAAGCCGAAGCCATGACACAGAATGTGTGTGAGAAAGAGTGAGTAAAGCAAAAGTAAGAGAAAGAGAGAGAGAGAGAGAGAGAGAGAGAAGGCGAAACCATGACAGAGAATGTATGTGAGAAAGAGTGAGTGAAGCAAAAGTAAGAGAGAGAGAGAGAGATAGAGAGAGAGAGAGAGTGAGAGCGAGAGAGATAGAGTTAGTTAGAGAGAGGGAGTGAGCGAGAGAGAGAAAGAGAGTAAGTTTGAGAGAAAGATGGAGAGAGCGTAATTTAGTGAGAGAGAAAGAGAAAAGGAGAAAGTAAAAGAGAGATAGCGAGAAAAAGCACAAAACAAGAAAGTGTGTGTGTGAGAAAGAGAGAATGAAAGAGTGAGAGAGAGATAGACAGACAGAGAGAGACAGAGAAAGAGAGAAAGAGAGATAGGAAGACAAAAGCCGAAACCATGACAGAGTGTGTGAGAGAAAGAAAGAGAGTGAGGAAAGAGTGAGAGATAGATAGATAGAGAGAGAGAGAGTGAGAGAGAGAGAGAGTAAGAGAGAGAGGGAGAGTAAGAGTGAGAGAAAGATCAAGAGAGTAAGTTAGAGGAGAGAGAGAAATGGAGGAAGTACAAGAGAGAGATAGAAAGATAAAAGTCGAAAAAAACAGAGTGTGTGTGTGAGAACGAGAGAGTTTAGAAAGTGTAAGAGAGAGTGAGAGAGACAAGAGAGAGTCAGTTAGAGAGAGGGAGTAATAGATAGAGAGAAATAGAGTAAGAGCGAGAAAGAGGGAGACTGAGAAAGAGAAATAGAGAAAGTATAAGAGAGAGATGGAGAGATAAAAGATGAAACCAAGACAGATCGTGTGTGTGAGAGAAAGAGTGAGTGAAGAAGGAGTAAGAGAGAGAGAGAGAGAGAGAGAGAGAGAGGGAGAGGAGAGAGAGAGAGAAAGTGTAACAGAGAGAGAGTCTGTTAGAAAGAGGGAGTGAGAGAGAGAGAGAGAGAAAGAGAGGAAGTACAAGAGAGAGATAGAAAGATAAAAGTCGAAAGAAAACAGAGTGTGTGTGTGTGAACGAGAGAGTATAGAAAGTGTAAGAGAGAGTGACAGAGACAGAGAGAGTCAGTTAGAGAGAGGGAGTAATAGATAGAGAGAAATAGAGTAAGAGAGAGGAAGAGGGAGAGAGAGAAAGAGAAATAGAGAAAGTATAAGAGAGAGATGGAGAGATAAAAGATGAAACCAAGACAGATCGTGTGTGTGAGAGAAAGAGTGAGTGAAGAAGGAGTAAGAGAGGGAGAGAGAGAGAGAGAGAGAAAGAGAGAGAGAGAGAGAGAGAGAGAGAATGTGTAACAGAGAGAGAGTCTGTTAGAGAGAGGGAGTGAGAGAGAGAGAGAGAGAAAGAGAGTAAGTAAGAGAGAAAGAGGGAGAGTGGGAAAGAGAGAGAGAGAGAGAATGTGTAACAGAGAGAGAGTCCGTTAGAGAGAGGGAGTGAGAGAGAGAGAGAGAAAGAGAGTAAGTAAGAGAGAAAGAGAGAGAGTGGGAAAGAGAGAGAGAGAGATTAAGAGATAGAGAGATAGAGAAAGTGGGATAGAAAGACAAAAGCCGAAACAATGATGGAGCGTGTGTGTGAGAGGAGAGATTGAAAAGAGTAGGAGAGATAGATAGAGAGAGTGAGAGAGAGAGAGAGAGAGAGAGAGACAGAGAGGGAGAGAGGGAGAGAGATAGAGTCAGTTAGAGAGAGTGAGTGAGCGAGAGAGAGAAAGAGAGGAAGTTTGAGAGAAAGAGGGAGAGAAAGTTATTGAGAGAAAAAGAGAAAAAGAGAAAGTAAAAGTGAGAGGGAGAGAAAAGACCAAACCAAGACAGTGTGTGTGTGAGAAAGAGAGAGTGAAGAAAGAATGAGAGATAGATAGATAGAGAGAGAAAGACAGCGAAAGAGAGAGAGAAAGAGAGATAGGAAGACAAAAGCCAAAACAATGACAGAGTGTGTGAGAGAAAGAAAGAGAGTGAGGAAAGAGTGAGAGATAGATAGATAGATTGAGAGAGAGAGAGAGTAAGAGAGAGAGGGAGAGTAAGAGTGAGAGAAAGATCAAGAGAGTAAGTTAGAGAGAGAGAGAGAGAGAGAGAGAGAAAGAGAGGAAGTACAAGAGAGAGATAGAAAGATAAAAGTCGAAAGAAAACAGAGTGTGTGTGTGAGAACGAGAGAGTATAGAAAGTGTAAGAGAGAGTGAGAGAGACCGAGAGAGTCAGTTAGAGAGAGGGAGTAATAGATAGAGAGAAATAGAGTAAGAGCGAGGAAGAGGGAGAGAGAGAAAGAGAAATAGAGAAAGTATAAGAGAGAGATGGAGAGATAAAAGATGAAACCAAGACAGATCGTGTGTGAGGAAGACAAAAGCCAAAACAATGACAGAGTGTGTGAGAGAAAGAAAGAGAGTGAGGAAAGAGTGAGAGATAGATTGATAGATTGAGAGAGAGAGAGAGTAAAAGAGAGAGGGAGAGTAAGAGTGAGAGAAAGATCAAGAGAGTAAGTTAGAGAGAGAGAGAGAGAGAGAGATGAGAGAGAGAGAGAGAGAGAGAGAGAGAGAGAGAAATGGAGGAAGTACAAGAGAGAGATATAGAGATAAAAGTCGAAACAAAAACAGAGAACGTGTGCGAGAACGAGAGAGTATAGAAAGTGTAAGAGAGAGTGAGAGAGAGAGAGAGTTAGTTAGAGAGAGGGAGTAAGAGATAGAGAGAAAGAGAGTAAGAGCGCGAAAGATGGAGAGGGAGAAAGAGTGAGAGTAAGTTGGAGAGAGAGAAAGAGAAAGAGAGAATGTATGAGAGAGATAGAGAGATAAAAGTTGAAACAAAGACAGAGTGTGTGTGTGATAGATAGTGTGTATATAGCGTGTGTGAGAGAGAGAGAGAGAGAGAGAAGAGAGAGAGAGTAGATTAGAAAGTAAGAGTGAGAGAATGGGAGAGAGAGAGAGTCATTTAGATAGAGCAAGTGGAGCGAGAGAGAGGAAGAGAGTAAGTATGAGAGAAATTGGGAGAGAGAGAAAGAAAGTGAGAGAAAGTTGGGGAGAGAGAAAGACAAAGATCGAAAGTATAAGACAGAGATAGAGAGATAAACGCCGAAACCAAGACAGTGTGCGTGAGAGAAATAGAGAGTGAAGCAATAGTAAGAGAGAGTGAGAGAGTGATAGAGAGAGAGAGACAGAGAAAGAAAGAATTAGAGATAGGAAGACAAAAGCCAAAACCATGACAGAGAGTGTGCGAGATAAAGAGAGAGAGAAGAAAGAGTGAGAGATAGAGAGAGAGAGAGAGAGAGATAGAGAGAGAGAGACACAGAGAGAGAGGGAGAGTAAGAGTGAGAGAAAGATCAAGAGAGTAAGTTAGAGGGAGAGAGAGAAATGGAGGAAGTACAAGAGAGAGATAGAAAGATAAAAGTCGAAAAAAACAGAGTGTGTGTGTGAGAACGAGAGAGTTTAGAAAGTGTAAGAGAGAGTGAGAGAGACAGAGAGAGTCAGTTAGAGAGAGGGAGTAATAGATAGAGAGAAATAGAGTAAGAGCGAGAAAGAGGGAGACTGAGAAAGAGAAATAGAGAAAGTATAAGAGAGAGATGGAGAGATAAAAGATGAAACCAAGACAGATCGTGTGTGTGAGAGAAAGAGTGAGTGAAGAAGGAGTAAGAGAGAGAGAGAGAGAGAGAGAGAGAGAGGGGAGAGAGAGAGAGAGAGAGAAAGTGTAACAGAGAGAGAGTCTGTTAGAAAGAGGGAGTGAGAGAGAGAGAGAGAAAGAGAGGAAGTACAAGAGAGAGATAGAAAGATAAAAGTCGAAAGAAAACAGAGTGTGTGTGTGTGAACGAGAGAGTATAGAAAGTGTAAGAGAGAGTGACAGAGACAGAGAGAGTCAGTTAGAGAGAGGGAGTAATAGATAGAGAGAAATAGAGTAAGAGAGAGGAAGAGGGAGAGAGAGAAAGAGAAATAGAGAAAGTATAAGAGAGAGATGGAGAGATAAAAGATGAAACCAAGACAGATCGTGTGTGTGAGAGAAAGAGTGAGTGAAGAAGGAGTAAGAGAGGGAGAGAGAGAGAGAGAGAGAAAGAGAGAGAGAGAGAGAGAGAGAGAGAATGTGTAACAGAGAGAGAGTCTGTTAGAGAGAGGGAGTGAGAGAGAGAGAGAGAGAAAGAGAGTAAGTAAGAGAGAAAGAGGGAGAGTGGGAAAGAGAGAGAGAGAGAGAATGTGTAACAGAGAGAGAGTCCGTTAGAGAGAGGGAGTGAGAGAGAGAGAGAGAAAGAGAGTAAGTAAGAGAGAAAGAGAGAGAGTGGGAAAGAGAGAGAGAGAGATTAAGAGATAGAGAGATAGAGAAAGTGGGATAGAAAGACAAAAGCTGAAACAATGATGGAGCGTGTGTGTGAGAGGAGAGATTGAAAAGAGTAGGAGAGATAGATAGAGAGAGTGAGAGAGAGAGAGAGAGAGAGAGAGACAGAGAGGGAGAGAGGGAGAGAGATAGAGTCAGTTAGAGAGAGGGAGTGAGCGAGAGAGAGAAAGAGAGGAAGTTTGAGAGAAAGAGGGAGAGAAAGTTATTGAGAGAAAAAGAGAAAAAGAGAAAGTAAAAGTGAGAGGGAGAGAAAAGACCAAACCAAGACAGTGTGTGTGTGAGAAAGAGAGAGTGAAGAAAGAATGAGAGATAGATAGATAGAGAGAGAAAGACAGCGAAAGAGAGAGAGAAAGAGAGATAGGAAGACAAAAGCCAAAACAATGACAGAGTGTGTGAGAGAAAGAAAGAGAGTGAGGAAAGAGTGAGAGATAGATAGATAGATTGAGAGAGAGAGAGAGTAAGAGAGAGAGGGAGAGTAAGAGTGAGAGAAAGATCAAGAGAGTAAGTTAGAGAGAGAGAGAGAGAGAGAGAGAGAGAGAAAGAGAGGAAGTACAAGAGAGAGATAGAAAGATAAAAGTCGAAAGAAAACAGAGTGTGTGTGTGAGAACGAGAGAGTATAGAAAGTGTAAGAGAGAGTGAGAGAGACCGAGAGAGTCAGTTAGAGAGAGGGAGTAATAGATAGAGAGAAATAGAGTAAGAGCGAGGAAGAGGGAGAGAGAGAAAGAGAAATAGAGAAAGTATAAGAGAGAGATGGAGAGATAAAAGATGAAACCAAGACAGATCGTGTGTGAGGAAGACAAAAGCCAAAACAATGACAGAGTGTGTGAGAGAAAGAAAGAGAGTGAGGAAAGAGTGAGAGATAGATTGATAGATTGAGAGAGAGAGAGAGTAAAAGAGAGAGGGAGAGTAAGAGTGAGAGAAAGATCAAGAGAGTAAGTTAGAGAGAGAGAGAGAGAGAGAGAGAGAGAGAGAGAGAGAGAGAGAGAGAGGGAAATGGAGGAAGTACAAGAGAGAGATATAGAGATAAAAGTCGAAACAAAAACAGAGAACGTGTGCGAGAACGAGAGAGTATAGAAAGTGTAAGAGAGAGTGAGAGAGAGAGAGAGTTAGTTAGAGAGAGGGAGTAAGAGATAGAGAGAAAGAGAGTAAGAGCGCGAAAGATGGAGAGGGAGAAAGAGTGAGAGTAAGTTGGAGAGAGAGAAAGAGAAAGAGAGAATGTATGAGAGAGATAGAGAGATAAAAGTTGAAACAAAGACAGAGTGTGTGTGTGATAGATAGTGTGAATATAGCGTGTGTGAGAGAGAGAGAGAGAGAGAGAAGAGAGAGAGAGTAGATTAGAAAGTAAGAGTGAGAGAATGGGAGAGAGAGAGAGTCATTTAGATAGAGCAAGTGGAGCGAGAGAGAGGAAGAGAGTAAGTATGAGAGAAATTGGGAGAGAGAGAAAGAAAGTGAGAGAAAGTTGGGGAGAGAGAAAGACAAAGATCGAAAGTATAAGACAGAGATAGAGAGATAAACGCCGAAACCAAGACAGTGTGCGTGAGAGAAATAGAGAGTGAAGCAATAGTAAGAGAGAGTGAGAGAGTGATAGAGAGAGAGAGACAGAGAAAGAAAGAATTAGAGATAGGAAGACAAAAGCCAAAACCATGACAGAGAGTGTGCGAGATAAAGAGAGAGAGAAGAAAGAGTGAGAGATAGAGAGAGAGAGAGAGAGAGAGATAGAGAGAGAGAGACACAGAGAGAGAGAGAAATAGAGAAAGTATAAGAGAGAGATAGAGAGATAAAAGGTGAAACCACGACAGATCGTGTGTGTGAGAGAAAGAGTGAGTGAAAAAGGTGTAAGAGAGAGAGAGAGAGAAAAAAAAGAGAAAGTATAAAGGATAGAGATAAAAACCGAAACAAATACAGAGAGTGTGTTTGAGAAAGAGAGAGTGAATATAGAGTCAGAGAGAGAGAGAGAGAGAGAGAGAGAGAGAGCGAGAGTGAGTGAGAGAGAGAGAGAGTAAGTTTGAGAGCAAAAGTGAGAGTGGAAGAGAGAGAGTGTCAGTTAGAGAGAGGGAGTGAGCGAGAGTGAGAAAGAGAGTAAGTTTGAGAGAAATAGGGAGAGAAAGTAATAGAGAGAAAAAGAGAAAAAGAGAAAGTAAAAGTGAGAGGGAGAGAAAAGACCAAACCAAGACAGTGTGTGTGTGAGAAAGAGAGAGTGAAGAAAGAATGAGAGATAGATAGATAGAGAGAGAAAGACAGCGAAAGAGAGAGAGAAAGAGAGATAGGAAGACAAAAGCCGAAACCATGACAGAGTGTGTGAGAGAAAGAAAGAGAGTGAGGAAAGAGTGAGAGATAGGTAGATAGAGAGAGAGAGAGTGAGAGAGAGAGTAAGAGAGAGAGGGAGAGTAAGAGTGAGAGAAAGATCAAGAGAGTAAGTTAGAGAGAGAGAGAGAAATGGAGGAAGTACAAGAGAGAGATAGAAAGATAAAAGTCGAAAATAACAGTGTGTGTGTGAGAACGAGAGAGTATAGAAAGTGTAAGAGAGAGTGAGAGAGACAGAGCGAGTCAGTTAGAGAGAGGGAGTAATAGATAGAGAGAAATAGAGTAAGAGCGAGAAAGAGGGAGACTGAGAAAGAGAAATAGAGAAAGTATAAGAGAGAGATGGAGAGATAAAAGATGAAACCAAGACAGATCGTGTGTGTGAGAGAAAGAGTGAGTGAAGAAGGAGTAAGAGAGAGAGAGAGAGAGAGAGAGAGAGAGGGAGAGAGAGAGAGAGAGAGAAAGTGTAACAGAGAGAGAGTCTGTTAGAAAGAGGGAGTGAGAGAGAGAGAGAGAAAGAGAGGAAGTACAAGAGAGAGATAGAAAGATAAAAGTCGAAAGAAAACAGAGTGTGTGTGTGTGAACGAGAGAGTATAGAAAGTGTAAGAGAGAGTGACAGAGACAGAGAGAGTCAGTTAGAGAGAGGGAGTAATAGATAGAGAGAAATAGAGTAAGAGAGAGGAAGAGGGAGAGAGAGAAAGAGAAATAGAGAAAGTATAAGAGAGAGATGGAGAGATAAAAGATGAAACCAAGACAGATCGTGTGTGTGAGAGAAAGAGTGAGTGAAGAAGGAGTAAGAGAGGGAGAGAGAGAGAGAGAGAGAAAGAGAGAGAGAGAGAGAGAGAGAGAGAATGTGTAACAGAGAGAGAGTCTGTTAGAGAGAGGGAGTGAGAGAGAGAGAGAGAGAAAGAGAGTAAGTAAGAGAGAAAGAGGGAGAGTGGGAAAGAGAGAGAGAGAGAGAATGTGTAACAGAGAGAGAGTCCGTTAGAGAGAGGGAGTGAGAGAGAGAGAGAGAAAGAGAGTAAGTAAGAGAGAAAGAGAGAGAGTGGGAAAGAGAGAGAGAGAGATTAAGAGATAGAGAGATAGAGAAAGTGGGATAGAAAGACAAAAGCTGAAACAATGATGGAGCGTGTGTGTGAGAGGAGAGATTGAAAAGAGTAGGAGAGATAGATAGAGAGAGTGAGAGAGAGAGAGAGAGAGAGAGAGACAGAGAGGGAGAGAGGGAGAGAGATAGAGTCAGTTAGAGAGAGGGAGTGAGCGAGAGAGAGAAAGAGAGGAAGTTTGAGAGAAAGAGGGAGAGAAAGTTATTGAGAGAAAAAGAGAAAAAGAGAAAGTAAAAGTGAGAGGGAGAGAAAAGACCAAACCAAGACAGTGTGTGTGTGAGAAAGAGAGAGTGAAGAAAGAATGAGAGATAGATAGATAGAGAGAGAAAGACAGCGAAAGAGAGAGAGAAAGAGAGATAGGAAGACAAAAGCCAAAACAATGACAGAGTGTGTGAGAGAAAGAAAGAGAGTGAGGAAAGAGTGAGAGATAGATAGATAGATTGAGAGAGAGAGAGAGTAAGAGAGAGAGGGAGAGTAAGAGTGAGAGAAAGATCAAGAGAGTAAGTTAGAGAGAGAGAGAGAGAGAGAGAGAGAGAGAAAGAGAGGAAGTACAAGAGAGAGATAGAAAGATAAAAGTCGAAAGAAAACAGAGTGTGTGTGTGAGAACGAGAGAGTATAGAAAGTGTAAGAGAGAGTGAGAGAGACCGAGAGAGTCAGTTAGAGAGAGGGAGTAATAGATAGAGAGAAATAGAGTAAGAGCGAGGAAGAGGGAGAGAGAGAAAGAGAAATAGAGAAAGTATAAGAGAGAGATGGAGAGATAAAAGATGAAACCAAGACAGATCGTGTGTGAGGAAGACAAAAGCCAAAACAATGACAGAGTGTGTGAGAGAAAGAAAGAGAGTGAGGAAAGAGTGAGAGATAGATTGATAGATTGAGAGAGAGAGAGAGTAAAAGAGAGAGGGAGAGTAAGAGTGAGAGAAAGATCAAGAGAGTAAGTTAGAGAGAGAGAGAGAGAGAGAGAGAGAGAGAGAGAGAGAGAGAGAGAGGGAAATGGAGGAAGTACAAGAGAGAGATATAGAGATAAAAGTCGAAACAAAAACAGAGAACGTGTGCGAGAACGAGAGAGTATAGAAAGTGTAAGAGAGAGTGAGAGAGAGAGAGAGTTAGTTAGAGAGAGGGAGTAAGAGATAGAGAGAAAGAGAGTAAGAGCGCGAAAGATGGAGAGGGAGAAAGAGTGAGAGTAAGTTGGAGAGAGAGAAAGAGAAAGAGAGAATGTATGAGAGAGATAGAGAGATAAAAGTTGAAACAAAGACAGAGTGTGTGTGTGATAGATAGTGTGAATATAGCGTGTGTGAGAGAGAGAGAGAGAGAGAGAAGAGAGAGAGAGTAGATTAGAAAGTAAGAGTGAGAGAATGGGAGAGAGAGAGAGTCATTTAGATAGAGCAAGTGGAGCGAGAGAGAGGAAGAGAGTAAGTATGAGAGAAATTGGGAGAGAGAGAAAGAAAGTGAGAGAAAGTTGGGGAGAGAGAAAGACAAAGATCGAAAGTATAAGACAGAGATAGAGAGATAAACGCCGAAACCAAGACAGTGTGCGTGAGAGAAATAGAGAGTGAAGCAATAGTAAGAGAGAGTGAGAGAGTGATAGAGAGAGAGAGACAGAGAAAGAAAGAATTAGAGATAGGAAGACAAAAGCCAAAACCATGACAGAGAGTGTGCGAGATAAAGAGAGAGAGAAGAAAGAGTGAGAGATAGAGAGAGAGAGAGAGAGAGAGATAGAGAGAGAGAGACACAGAGAGAGAGAGAAATAGAGAAAGTATAAGAGAGAGATAGAGAGATAAAAGGTGAAACCACGACAGATCGTGTGTGTGAGAGAAAGAGTGAGTGAAAAAGGTGTAAGAGAGAGAGAGAGAGAAAAAAAAGAGAAAGTATAAAGGATAGAGATAAAAACCGAAACAAATACAGAGAGTGTGTTTGAGAAAGAGAGAGTGAATATAGAGTCAGAGAGAGAGAGAGAGAGAGAGAGAGAGAGAGCGAGAGTGAGTGAGAGAGAGAGAGAGTAAGTTTGAGAGCAAAAGTGAGAGTGGAAGAGAGAGAGTGTCAGTTAGAGAGAGGGAGTGAGCGAGAGTGAGAAAGAGAGTAAGTTTGAGAGAAATAGGGAGAGAAAGTAATAGAGAGAAAAAGAGAAAAAGAGAAAGTAAAAGTGAGAGGGAGAGAAAAGACCAAACCAAGACAGTGTGTGTGTGAGAAAGAGAGAGTGAAGAAAGAATGAGAGATAGATAGATAGAGAGAGAAAGACAGCGAAAGAGAGAGAGAAAGAGAGATAGGAAGACAAAAGCCGAAACCATGACAGAGTGTGTGAGAGAAAGAAAGAGAGTGAGGAAAGAGTGAGAGATAGGTAGATAGAGAGAGAGAGAGTGAGAGAGAGAGTAAGAGAGAGAGGGAGAGTAAGAGTGAGAGAAAGATCAAGAGAGTAAGTTAGAGAGAGAGAGAGAAATGGAGGAAGTACAAGAGAGAGATAGAAAGATAAAAGTCGAAAATAACAGTGTGTGTGTGAGAACGAGAGAGTATAGAAAGTGTAAGAGAGAGTGAGAGAGACAGAGCGAGTCAGTTAGAGAGAGGGAGTATTAGATAGAGAGAAATAGAGTAAGAGCGAGAAAGAGGGAGAGTGAGAAAGAGAAATAGAGAAAGTATAAGAGAGAGATAGAGAGATAAAAGATGAAACCAAGACAGATCGTGTGTGTTAGAGAAAGAGTGAGTGAAGAAGGAGTAAGAGAGAGAGAGAGAGAGAGAGAGAGAGAGAGAGAGAGAGAGAGTGAGAGAGTAAGTTAGAGAGCAAGAGTGAGAGAGGGAGAGAGAGAGTCAGTTAGAGAGAGGGAGTGAGAGAGAGAGAGAAAGAGAGTGTTAGAGAGAAAGAGGGAGAGTGGGAAAGAGAGAGAGAGAAAGAGAGAGAGAGAGACAGAAAGCGGGATAGAAAGACAAAGGCCGAAACCATGTTGGAGCGTGTGTGTGAGAGAAGGAGAGATTGAAGAGTAGTAGAGATAGATAGATAGAGAGAAAGAGAGAGAGACAGAGAGAGAGAGAGAGTGAGAGAGGGAGAGAGATAGAGTTAGTTAGAGAGAGGGAGTGAGCGAGAGAGAGAAAGAGAGTCAGTCTGAGAGAAAGATGGAGAGAGCATAATTTAGAGAGAGAGAAAGAGAAAAGGAGAAAGTAAAATAGAGATAGCGAGAAAAAAGCCCAAAACACGAAAGTGTGTGTGTGAGAAAGAGAGAGTGAAGAAAGAGTGAGAGAGAGATTGATAGACAGAGAGAGACAGAGAAAGAGAGAAAGAGAGATAGGAAGACAAAAGCCGAAACCATGACAGAGTGTGTGAGAGAAAGAAAGAGAGTAAGGAAAGAGTGAGAGATAGATAGATAGAGAGAGAGAGAGAGAGAAAGAGAGAGTGAGAGATTGAGTAAGAGAGAAAGGGAGAGTAAGAGTGAGAGAAAGATCAAGAGAGTAAGTTAGAGAGAGAGAGAGAAATGGAGGAAGTACAAGAGAGAGATAGAAAGATAAAAGTCGAAAAAACAGAGTGTGTGTGTGAGAACGAGAGAGTATAGAAAGTGTAAGAGAGAGTGAGAGAGAGAGAGAGTTAGTTAGAGAGAGGGAGTAAGAGATAGAGAGAAAGAGAGTAAGAGCGAGAAAGATGGAGAGGGAGAAAGAGTGAGAGTAAGTTGGAGAGAGAGAAAGAGAAAGAGAGAATGTATGAGAGAGATAGAGAGATAAAAGTTGAAACAAAGACAGAGTGTGTGTGTGATAGATAGTGTGAATATAGAGTGTGAGAGAGAGAGAGAGAGAGAGAGAAGAGAGAGAGAGTAGATTAGAAAGTAAGAGTGAGAGAAAGGGAGAGAAAGAGAGTCATTTAGATAGAGCAAGTGGAGCGAGAGAGAGGAAGTGTGTAAGTATGAGAGAAATTGGGAGAGAGAGAAAGAAAGTGAGAGAAAGTTGGGGAGAGAGAAAGTGAAAGATCGAAAGTATAAGATAGAGATAGAGAGATAAACGCCGAAACCAAGACAGTGTGTGTGTGAGAGAAATAGAGAGTGAAGCAATAGTAAGAGAGAGTGAGAGAGTGATAGAGAGAGAGAGACAGAGAAAGAAAGAATTAGAGATAGGAAGACAAAAGCCAAAACCATGACAGAGAGTGTGCGAGATAAAGAGAGAGAGAAGAAAGAGTGAGAGATAGAGAGAGAGAGAGAGAGATAGAGAGAGAGACACAGAGAGAGAGAGAAAAAGAGAAAGTATAAGAGAGAGATAGAGAGATAAAAGGTGAAACCATGACAGATCGTGTGTGTGAGAGAAAGAGTGAGTGAAAAAGGTGTAAGAGAGAGAGAGAGAGAAAAAAAAGAGAAAGTATAAAGGATAGAGATAAAAACCGAAACAAATACAGAGAGTGTGTTTGAGAAAGAGAGAGTGAATTTTGATTCAGAGAGAGAGAGAGAGAGAGAGAGAGAGAGAGAGAGTGAGAGAGAGTGAGTGAGAGAGAGAGAGAGTAAGTTTGAGAGCAAAAGTGAGAGTGGGAGAGAGAGAGTGTCAGTTAGAGAGAGGGAGTGAGCGAGAGTGAGAAAGAGAGTAAGGTTGAGAGAAATAGGGAGAGAAAGTTATAGAGAGAAAAAGAGAAAAAGAGAAAGTAAAAGTGAGAGGGAGAGAAAAGACCAAACCAAGACAGTGTGTGTGTGAGAAAGAGAGAGTGAAGAAAGAATGAGAGATAGATAGATAGAGAGAGAAAGACAGCGAAAGAGAGAGTGAAAGAGAGATAG
>NW_027211962.1:40000-75000 GCF_036971445.1 Narcine bancroftii
GAGAGGGAGAGTAAGAGTGAGAGAAAGATCAAGAGAGTAAGTTAGAGAGAGAGAGAGAGAGAAGTGGAGGAAGTACAAGAGAGAGATAGAGAGATAAAAGTCGAAACAGAAACAGACTATGTGTCCGAGAACGAGAGAGTATAGAAAGTGTAAGAGAGAGTGAGAGAGAGAGAGTTAGTTAGAGAGAGGGAGTAAGAGATAGAGAGAAAGAGAGTAAGAGCGAGAAAGGTGGAGAGGGAGAAAGAGTGAGAGTAAGTTGGAGAGAGAGAAAGAGAAAGAGAGAAAGTATGAGAGAGACAGAGAGATAAAAGTTGAAACAAAGACAGAGTGTGTGTGTGATAGAGAGAGTGAATATAGAGTGACAGAGAGAGAGAAGAGAGAGAGAGTAAATTAGAAAGTAAGAGTGAGAGAAAGCTACATAGAGAGAGAGTCAGTTAGATAGAGCAAGTGGAGAGAGAGAGAGGAAGAGAGTAAGTATGAGAGAGACAGAGAGATAAAAGTTGAAACAAAGACAGAGTGTGTGTGTGATAGATAGTGTGAATATAGAGTGTGTGAGAGAGAGAGAGAGAGAGAAGAGAGAGAGAGTAGATTAGAAAGTAAGAGTGAGAGAAAGGGAGAGAAAGAGAGTCATTTAGATAGAGCAAGTGGAGCGAGAGAGAGGAAGAGAGTAAGTATGAGAGAAATTGGGAGAGAGAGAAAGAAAGTGAGAGAAAGTTGGGGAGAGAGAAAGTGAAATATCGAAAGTATAAGATAGAGATAGAGAGATAAACGCCGAAACCAAGACAGTGTGTGTGTGAGAGAAATAGAGAGTGAAGCAATAGTAAGAGAGAGTGATAGAGAGAGAGAGACAGAGAAAGAAAGAATTAGAGATAGGAAGTCAAAAGCCAAAACCATGACAGAGAGTGTGCGAGATAAAGAGAGAGAGAAGAAAGAGTGAGAGATAGAGAGAGAGAGAGAGAGATAGAGAGAGAGAGACACAGAGAGAGAGAGAAATAGAGAAAGTATAAGAGAGAGATAGAGAGATAAAAGGTGAAACCATGACAGATCGTGTGTGTGAGAGGAAGAGTGAGTGAAAAAGGTGTAAGAGAGAGAGAGAGAGAGAAAAAAAGAGAAAGTATAAAGGATAGAGATAAAAACCGAAACAAATACAGAGAGTGTGTTTGAGAAAGAGAGAGTGAATTTTGATTCAGAGAGAGAGAGAGAGAGAGAGAGAGAGAGAGAGAGAGAGAGAGTGAGAGAGAGTGAGTGAGAGAGAGAGAGAGTAAGTTTGAGAGCAAAAGTGAGAGTGGGAGAGAGAGAGTGTCAGTTAGAGAGAGGGAGTGAGCGAGAGAGGGAAAGAGAGGAAGTTTGAGAGAAAGAGGGAGAGAAAGTTATTGAGAGAAAAAGAGAAAAAGAGAAAGTAAAAGTGAGAGGGAGAGAAAAGACCAAACCAAGACAGTGTGTGTGTGAGAAAGAGAGAGAGAAGAATGAATGAGAGATAGATAGATAGAGAGAGAAAGACAGCGAAAGAGAGAGAGAAAGAGAGATAGGAAGACAAAAGCCAAAACAATGACAGAGTGTGTGAGAGAAAGAAAGAGAGTGAGGAAAGAGTGAGAGATAGATAGATACAT
Organism: Narcine bancroftii; assembly: GCF_036971445.1. Taxonomy (NCBI): domain Eukaryota; kingdom Metazoa; phylum Chordata; class Chondrichthyes; order Torpediniformes; family Narcinidae; genus Narcine; species Narcine bancroftii. The sequence continues at coordinate 41,611 of NW_027211962.1, forward strand.
TGAGTGAGAGAGAGAGTAAGAGAGAGAGGGAGAGTAAGAGTGAGAGAAAGATCAAGAGTGTAAGTTAGAGAGAGAGAGAGAGAGAGAAATGGAGGAAGTACCGGAGGGGGATAGAGAGATAAAAGTCGAAACACAAACAGAGTATGTGTGCGAGAACGAGAGAGTATAGAAAGTGTAAGAGAGAGTGAGAGAGAGAGAGAGTTAGTTAGAGAGAGGGAGTAAGAGATAAGAGAAAGAGAGTAAGAGCGAGAAAGATGGAGAGGGAGAAAGAGTGAGAGTAAGTTGGAGAGAGAGAAAGAGAAAGAGATAAAGTATGAGAGAGACAGAGAGATAAAAGTTGAAACAAAGACAGAGTGTGTGTGTGATAGAGAGAGTGAATATAGAGTGAGAGAGAGAGAGAGAAGAGAGAGAGAGTAAATTAGAAAGTAAGAGTGAGAGAAAGCTAGAGAGAGAGAGTCAGTTAGATAGAGCAAGTGGAGAGAGAGCGAGGAAGAGAGTAAGTATGAGAGAGACGGAGAGATAAAAGTTGAAACAAAGACAGAGTGTGTGTGTGATATAGAGTGTGAATATAGAGTGAGAGAGAGAGAGAGAGAGAGAGAGAGAGAGTAATATAAACAGATAGTAAGAGAGAGAGAGTCAGTTAGATAGAGGAGAGGGAGTGAGAGAGAGAGGTAAGGAGTAAGTTTGCGAGAAAGAGGGAGAGAGAAAGAGTGAGAGTAAGTTGGAGAGAGAGAAAGAGTAAGAGAGAAAGAATAAGAGAGATGGATCGAGAGAGATGGAGAGATAAAAAGTACGAAACAAATACAGAGAGTGTGTGTGAGAGAAACAGAGAGTGAATAGAGTCAAAAGAGAGAGAGAGAGAGAGAGAGAGAGAGAGAAAGAGAGAGAGAGTAAGTTAGAAAGTAAGAGAGAGAGAGAGGGAGAGAGAGAGAGAGGAAGAGAGTAAGTGCGAGAGAAATTGGGAGAGAGAGAAAGAAAGTGAGAGAAAGTTGGGGAGAGAGAAAGAGAAAGATCGAATGTATAAGATAGAGATAGAGAGATAAACGCCGAAACCAAGGCAGTGTGTGTGAGAGAAAGAGAGAGTGAAACAAGAGTAAGAGAGAGTGAGAGAGTGATAGAGAGAGTGAGACAGAGAAAGAAAGAAATAGAGATAGGAAGACAAAAGCCAAAACCATGACAGTGTGCGAGATAAAGAGAGATAGAGAGAGAGAGAGATAGAGAGAGAGAGAGAGAGAGAGAGTAAGTTAGAGAGCAAAAGTGAGAGTGGGAGAGAGAGAGTGTCAGTTAGAGAGAGGGAGTGAGCGAGAGAGAGAAAGAGAGTAAGTTTGAGAGAAATAGGGAGAGAAAGTTATAGAGAGAAAAAGAGAAAAAGAGAAAGTAAAAGTGAGAGGGAGAGAAAAGACCAAACCAAGACAGTGTGTGTTTGAGAAAGAGAGAGTGAAGAATGAATGAGAGATAGATAGAGAGAGAGAGAAAGAAAGCGAAAGAGAGAGAGAAAGAGAGATAGGAAGACAAAAGCCAAAACAATGACAGAGTGTGTGAGAGAAAGAAAGAGAGTGAGGAAAGAGTGAGAGATAGATAGATAGATTGAGTGAGAGAGAGAGAGTAAGAGAGAGAGGGAGAGTAAGAGTGAGAGAAAGATCAAGAGAGTAAGTTAGAGAGAGAGAGAGAGAGAAGTTGAGGAAGTACAAGAGAGAGATAGAGAGATAAAAGTCGAAACAAAAACAGACTATGTGTGCGAGAACGAGAGAGTATAGAAAGTGTAAGAGAGAGTGAGAGAGAGAGAGTTAGTTAGAGAGAGGGAGTAAGAGATAGAGAGAAAGAGAGTAAGAGCGAGAAAGATGCAGAGGGAGAAAGAGTGAGAGTAAGTTGGAGAGAGAGAAAGAGAAAGAGAGAAAGTATGAGAGAGACAGAGAGATAAAAGTTGAAAGAAAGACAGAGTGTGTGTGTGATAGAGAGAGTGAATATAGAGTGAGAGAGAGAGAGAGAGAAGAGAGAGAGAGTAAATTAGAAAGTAAGAGTGAGAGAAAGGGAGAGAAAGAGAGTCATTTAGATAGAGCAAGTGGAGCGAGAGAGAGGAAGAGAGTAAGTATGAGAGAAATTGGGAGAGAGAGAAAGAAAGTGAGAGAACGTTGGGGAGAGAGAAAGTGAAAGATCGAAAGTATAAGATAGAGATAGAGAGATAAACGCCGAAACCAAGACAGTGTGTGTGTGAGAGAAATAGAGAGTGAAGCAATAGTAAGAGAGAGTGAGAGAGTGATAGAGAGAGAGAGACAGAGAAAGAAAGAATTAGAGATAGGAAGGCAAAAGCCAAAACCATGACAGAGAGTGTGCGAGATAAAGAGAGAGAGAAGAAAGAGTGAGAGATAGAGAGAGAGAGAGAGAGATAGAGAGAGAGAGACACAGAGAGAGAGAAATAGAGAAAGTATAAGAGAGAGATAGAGAGATAAAAGGTGAAACCATGACAGATCGTGTGTGTGAGAGGAAGAGTGAGTGAAAAAGGTGTAAGAGAGAGAGAGAGAGAGAGAAAAAAAAGAGAAAGTATAAAGGATAGAGATAAAAACCGAAACAAATACAGAGAGTGTGTTTGAGAAAGAGAGAGTGAATTTTGATTCAGAGAGAGAGAGAGAGAGAGAGAGAGAGAGAGAGAGAGAGTGAGAGAGAGTGAGTGAGAGAGAGAGAGAGTAAGTTTGAGAGCAAAAGTGAGAGTGGGAGAGAGAGAGTGTCAGTTAGAGAGAGGGAGTGAGCGAGAGTGAGAAAGAGAGTAAGTTTGAGAGAAATAGGGAGAGAAAGTTATAGAGAGAAAAAGAGAAAAAGAGAAAGTAAAAGTGAGAGGGAGAGAAAAGACCAAACCAAGACAGTGTGTGTGTGAGAAAGAGAGAGTGAAGAAAGAATGAGAGATAGATAGATAGAGAGAGAAAGACAGCGAAAGAGAGAGAGAAAGAGAGATAGGAAGACAAAAGCCGAAACCATGACAGAGTGTGTGAGAGAAAGAAAGAGAGTGAGGAAAGAGTGAGAGATAGATAGATAGAGAGAGAGAGAGTGAGAGAGAGAGTAAGAGAGAGAGGGAGAGTAAGAGTGAGAGAAAGATCAAGAGAGTAAGTTAGAGAGAGAGAGAGAAATGGAGGAAGTACAAGAGAGAGATAGAAAGAAAAAAGTCGAAAAAAACAGTGTGTGTGTGAGAACGAGAGAGTATAGAAAGTGTAAGAGAGAGTGAGAGAGACAGAGAGAGTCAGTTAGAGAGAGGGAGTAATAGATAGAGAGAAATAGAGTAAGAGCGAGAAAGAGGGAGAGAGAGAAAGAGAAATAGAGAAAGTATAAGAGAGAGATAGAGAGATAAAAGATGAAACCAAGACAGATCGTGTGTGTGAGAGAAAGAGTGAGTGAAGAAGGAGTAAGAGAGAGAGAGAGAGAGAGAGTGAGAGAGTAAGTTAGAGAGCAAGAGTGAGAGAGGGAGAGAGAGAGTCAGTTAGAGAGAGGGAGTGAGAGAGAGAGAGAAAGAGAGTGTTAGAGAGAAAGAGGGAGAGTGGGAAAGAGAGAGAGAGAAAGAGAGAGAGAGACAGAAAGCGGGATAGAAAGACAAAGGCCGAAACCATGTTGGAGCGTGTGTGTGAGAGAAGGAGAGATTGAAGAGTAGTAGAGATAGATAGATAGAGAGAAAGAGAGAGAGAGAGACAGAGAGAGAGAGAGTGAGAGAGGGAGAGAGATAGAGTTAGTTAGAGAGAGGGAGTGAGCGAGAGAGAGAAAGAGAGTAAGTATGAGAGAAAGATGGAGAGAGCATAATTTAGAGAGAGAGAAAGAGAAAAGGAGAAAGTAAAATAGAGATAGCGAGAAAAAAGCCCAAAACAAGAAAGTGTGTGTGTGAGAAAGAGAGAGTGAAGAAAGAGTGAGAGAGAGATTGATAGACAGAGAGAGACAGAGAAAGAGAGAAAGTGGGATAGAAAGACAAAAGCCGAAACCATAATGGAGCGTGTGTGTGAGAGAAGGAGTGATTGAAAAGAGTAGGAGAGATAGATAGAGAGAGTGAGAGTGAGAGAGAGAGAGAGAGAGAGTGAGAGAGAGACAGAGAGAGGGAGAGAGGGAGAGAGATAGAGTCAGTTAGAGAGAGGGTGTGAGCGAGAGAGAGAAAGAGAGGAAGTTTGAGAGAAAGAGGGAGGGAAAGTTATTGAGAGAAAAAGAGAAAAAGAGAAAGTAAAAGTGAGAGGGAGAGAAAAGACAAAACCAAGACAGTGTGTGTGTGAGAAAGAAAGTGTGAAGAAAGAATGAGAGATAGATAGATAGAGAGAGAAAGACAGCGAAAGAGAGAGAGAAAGAGAGATAGGAAGACAAAAGCCAAAACAATGACAGAGTGTGTGAGAGAAAGAAAGAGAGTGAGGAAAGAGTGAGAGATAGATAGATAGATTGAGAGAGAGAGAGAGTAAGAGAGAGAGGGAGAGTAAGAGTGAGAGAAAGATCAAGAGAGTGTTAGAGAGAGAGAGAGAGAGAAAAAAATGGAGGAAGTAAAAGAGAGAGATAGAGACATAAATGTCGAAACAAAAACAGAGTATGTGTGCGAGAACGAGAGAGTATAGAAAGTGTAAGAGAGAGTGAGAGAAAGAGAGAGTTAGTTAGAGAGAGGGAGTAAGAGATAGAGAGAAAGAGCGTAAGAGCGAGAAAGATGGAGAGGGAGAAAGAGTGAGAGTAAGTTGGAGAGAGTGAAAGAGAAAGAGAGAAAGTATGAGAGAGATAGAGAGATAAAAGTTGAAACAAAGACAGAGTGTGTGTGTGATAGAGAGTGTGAATATAGAGTGAGAGAGAGAGAGAAGAGAGAGAGAGTAAATTAGAAAGAAAGAGTGAGAGAAAGCTAGAGAGAGAGAGAGAGTCAGTTAGATAGAGCAAGTGGAGAGAGAGCGAGGAAGAGAGTAAGTATGAGAGAAATTGGGAGAGAGAGAAAGAAAGTGAGAGAAAGTTGGGGAGAGAGAAAGAGAAAGATCGAAAGTATAAGATAGAGATAGAGAGATAAACGCCGAAACCAAGACAGTGTGTGTGAGAGAAATAGAGAGTGAAGCAACAGTAAGAGAGGGTGAGAGAGTGATAGAGAGAGAGAGACAGAGAAAGAAAGAATTAGAGATAGGAAGACAAAAGCCAAAACCATGACAGAGAGTGTGCGAGATAAAGAGAGAGAGAAGAAAGAGTGAGAGATATATAGAGAGAGAGAGATAGAGAGAGAGAGAGAGAGAGACAGAGAGAGAGAGAAATAGAGAAAGTATAAGAGGGAGATAGAGAGATAAAAGTTGAAACCATGACAGATCGTGTGTGTGAGATAATGAGTGAGTGAAGAAGAAGTAAGAGAGAGAGAGAGAGAAAAAAAAGAGAAAGTATAAGGGATAGAGAGATAAAAACCGAAACAAATACAGAGAGTGTGTTTGAGAAAGAGAGAGTGAATATAGAGTCAGAGAGAGAGAGAGAGAGAGAGAGAGAGAGAGAGAGAGAGAGAGAGAGTGAGAGAAAGAGAGATAGGAAGACAAAAGCCGAAACTATGAAAGAGAGTGTGTGAGAAAAAGAGAGAATGAAGAAAGAGTCAGAGATAGATAGATAGAGAGAGAGAGAGAGAGAGAGAGAGAGGAGAGTGAGACAGAGAGACAGAGAAAGTGTAACAGAGAGGGAGTCTGTTAGAGAGAGGGAGTGAGAGAGAGAGAGAGAGAAAGAGAGTAAGTTAGAGAGAAAGAGGGAGAGTGGGAAAGAGAGAGAGAGATAGAGAAACTATGAAAGAGAGTGTGTGAGAGAAGGAGAGATTGAAAAGAGTAGGAGAGATAGATAGAGAGAGTGAGAGAGAGAGAGAGAGAGAGATAGAGTCAGTTAGAGAGAGGGAGTGAGCGAGAGAGAGAAAGAGAGGAAGTTTGAGAGAAAGAGGGAGAGAAAGTCATAGAGAGAAAAAGAGAAAAAGAGAAAGTAAAAGTGAGAGGGAGAGAAAAGACCAAACCAAGACAGTGTGTGTGTGAGAAAGAGAGAGTGAAGAATGAATGAGAGATAGATAGATAGAGAGAGAAAGACAGCGAAAGAGAGAGAGAAAGAGAGATAGGAAGACAAAAGCCAAAACAATGACAGAGTGTGTGAGAGAAAGAATGAGAGTGTGGAAAGAGTGAGAGATAGATAGATAGATTGAGAGAGAGAGAGAGTAAGAGAGAGAGGGAGAGTAAGAGTGAGAGAAAGATCAAGAGAGTAAGTTAGAGAGAGAGAGAGACAGAGAAAGAGAGAGAGTGAAAGAGAGAGAGAGAGTGAGTTAGAGAAAGAGAGAAACAGTAAAAAAAGAGTTTAAGAGAGAGAGAGAAAGAGATAAAAACCAAAACCAAGACAGAGAGAGTGTGTGAGACAAAGAGAGAATGAAGATTGAGAGAGAGAGTGTGTGCGTGTATGTGTGTGTGTGTGTGAGAGAGAGAGAGATAGAGAAGCCGAAACCATGACAGAGAATGTGTGTGAGAAAGAGTGAGTGAAGAAAAATTAAGAGAGAGAGAGAGAAAGAGAAAGTATAAGAGAGAGATAGAGAGATAAAAGCCGCAACCAAGGCATAGAGTGTGTGTGACAGAAAGAGAGAGTGAAAAAGTAAGACAGAGAGTGAGGGGGAGGATGAGAGAGAGAGAGAGAGAGAGAGAGAGAGGGAGAGAAAGAGAGAGAGAGAGAGAGAGAGAGAGAGAGAGCGACAGAGAGAGAGAGTGAGAGGGAGAGAGAGAGAGAGAGAATGAGAGAGTGAGAAAGAGACGGAGACAGGGAGAGTGAAAGAGTCAGTTAGAGATAGTAAGTGTGAGAGAGATAGAGGGAGAAAGAGAGTAAGTTCGAGAGAAATTGAGAGAGAGAAAGAACGTGAGGGAATGTTGTGGAGAGAGAAAGAGAAAGAGTGAAAGTATAAGAGAGAGATAAAGAGAAAAAATCCGAAATCAAGACAAAGAGTGTGTGTGAGAGAAAGAGAGAGTGAAGAAAGAGGAACAGAGAGTGAGAGAGAGAGAGAAAGAGAGGGACAGAGAGTGTGTGAGAGAAAGAGAGATAGGAAGACAAAAGCCGAAACTATGAAAGAGAGTGTGTGAGAGAAAGAGAGAATGAAGAAAGAGTCAGAGATAGATAGATAGAGAGAGAGAGAGAGAGAGAGAGGAGAGTGAGAGAGAGAGAAAGTGTAACAGAGAGGGAGTCTGTTTGAGAGAGGGAGTGAGAGAGAGAGAGAGAGAAAGAGAGTAAGTTAGAGAGAAAGAGGGAGAGTGGGAAAGAGAGAGAGAGAGAAAGAGAGAGAGAGATAGAGAAACTATGAAAGAGAGTGTGTGAGAGAAGGAGAGATTGAAAAGAGTAGGAGAGATAGATTGAGAGAGTGAGAGAGAGAGAGAGAGAGAGGGAGAGAGGGAGAGAGATAGAGTCAGTTAGAGAGAGGGAGTGAGCGAGAGACAGAAAGAGAGGAAGTTTGAGAGAAAGAGGGAGAGAAAGTTATAGAGAGAAAAAGAGAAAAAGAGAAAGTAAAAGTGAGAGGGAGAGAAAAGACCAAACCAAGACAGTGTGTGTGTGAGAAAGAGAGAGTGAAGAATGAATGAGAGATGGATAGATAGAGAGAGAAAGACAGCGAAAGAGAGAGAGAAAGAGAGATAGGAAGACAAAAGCCAAAACAATGACAGAGTGTGTGAGAGAAAGAGAGAGAGTGAGGAAAGAGTGAGAGATAGATAGATAGATTGAGAGAGAGAGAGAGTAAGAGAGAGAGGGAGAGTAAGAGTGAGAGAAAGATCAAGAGAGTAAGTTAGAAAGAGAGAGAGAGAGAGAGAGAAATGGAGGAAGTACAAGAGAGAGATAGAGAGATAAAAGTCGAAACAAAAACAGAGTATGTGTGCGAGAACGAGAGAGTATAGAAAGTGCAAGAGAGAGTGAGAGAGAGAGAGAGTTAGTTAGTGAGAGGGAGTAAGAGATAGAGAGAAAGAGAGTAAGAGCGAGAAAGAGGGAGAGGGAGAAAGAGTGAGAGTAAGTTGGAGAGAGAAAGAGAAAGAGAGAAAGTATGAGAGAGATAGAGAGATAAAAGTTGAAACAAAGACAGAGTGTGTGTGTGATAGAGAGAGTGAATATAGAGTGAGAGAGAGAGAGAGAAGAGAGAGAGAGTAAATTAGAAAGTAAGAGTGAGAGAAAGCTAGAGAGAGAGAGAGTCAGTTAGATAGAGCAAGTGGAGAGAGAGCGAGGAAGAGAGTAAGTATGAGAGAAATTGGGAGAGAGAGAAAGAAAGTGAGAGAATGTTGTGGAGAGAGAAAGAGAAAGAGTGAAAGTATAAGAGAGAGATAATGAGATAAAATCCGAAATCAAGACAAAGAGTGTGTGTGAGAGAAAGAGAGAGTGAAGAAAGAGGAAAAGAGAGTGAAAAAGAGAGAGAAAGAGAGGATGAGAGAGTGTGTGAGAGAAAGAGAGATAGGAAGACAAACGCCGAAACTATGAAAGAGAGTGTGTGAGAGAAAGAGAGAATGAAGAAAGAGTCAGAGATAGATAGATAGATAGAGAGAGAGAGAGAGAGAGGGAGTGAGAGAGAGAGAGAGAAAGAGAATAAGTTAGAGAGAAAGAGGGAGAGTGGGAAAGAGAGAGAGAGAGAAAGAGAGAGAGAGATAGAGAAAGTGGGTTAGAAAGAAAAAAGCCGAAACCATGATGGAGCGTGTGTGTGAGAGAAGGAGAGATTGAAAAGAGTAGGAGAGATAGATAGAGTGAGTGAGAGAGAGAGAGAGAGAGAGAGAGAGTGAGAGAGAGAGGGAGAGAGGGAGAGAGATAGAGTCAGTTAGAGAGAGGGAGTGAGCGAGAGAGAGAAAGAGAGGAAGTTTGAGAGAAAGAGGGAGAGAAAGTTATAGAGAGAAAAAGAGAAAAAGAGAAAGTAAAAGTGAGAGGGAGAGAAAAGACCAAACCAAGACAGTGTGTGTGTGAGAAAGAGAGAGTGAAGAATGAATGAGAGATGGATAGATAGAGAGAGAAAGACAGCGAAAGAGAGAGAGAAAGAGAGATAGGAAGACAAAAGCCAAAACAATGACAGAGTGTGTGAGAGAAAGAAAGAGAGTGAGGAAAGAGTGAGAGATAGATAGATAGATTGAGAGAGAGAGAGAGTAAGAGAGAGAGGGAGAGTAAGAGTGAGAGAAAGATCAAGAGAGTAAGTTAGAAAGAGAGAGAGAGAGAGAGAGAAATGGAGGAAGTACAAGAGAGAGATAGAGAGATAAAAGTCGAAACAAAAACAGAGTATGTGTGCGAGAACGAGAGAGTATAGAAAGTGTAAGAGAGAGTGAGAGAGAGAGAGAGTTAGTTAGTGAGAGGGAGTAAGAGATAGAGAGAAAGAGAGTAAGAGCGAGAAAGAGGAAGAGGGAGAAAGAGTGAGAGTAAGTTGGAGAGAGAAAGAGAAAGAAATAAAGTATGAGAGAGATAGAGAGATAAAAGTTGAAACAAAGACAGAGTGTGTGTGTGATAGAGAGAGTGAATATAGAGTGAGAGAGAGAGAGAGAAGAGAGAGAAAGTAAATTAGAAAGTAAGAGTGAGAGAAAGCTAGAGAGAGAGAGAGTCAGTTAGATAGAGCAAGTGGAGAGAGAGCGAGGAAGAGAGTAAGTATGAGAGAAATTGGGAGAGAGAGAAAGAAAGTGAGAGAATGTTGTGGAGAGAGAAAGAGAAAGAGTGAAAGTATAAGAGAGAGATAATGAGATAAAATCCGAAATCAAGACAAAGAGTGTGTGTGAGAGAAAGAGAGAGTGAAGAAAGAGGAAAAGAGAGTGAGAAAGAGAGAGAAAGAGAGGATGAGAGAGTGTGTGAGAGAAAGAGAGATAGGAAGACAAACGCCGAAACTATGAAAGAGAGTGTGTGAGAGAAAGAGAGAATGAAGAAAGAGTCAGAGATAGATAGATAGATAGAGAGAGAGAGAGAGAGAGAGAGGAGAGTGAGTGAGAGAGAGAGAGAAAGTGTAAAAGAGAGGGAGTCTGTTAGAGAGAGGGAGTGAGAGAGAGAGAGAGAAAGAGAGTAAGTTAGAGAGAAAGAGGGAGAGTGGGAAAGAGAGAGAGAGAGAAAGAGAGAGAGAGATAGAGAAAGTGGGTTAGAAAGAAAAAAGCCGAAACCATGATGGAGCGTGTGTGTGAGAGAAGGAGAGATTGAAAAGAGTAGGAGAGATAGATAGAGTGAGTGAGAGAGGGAGAGAGGGAGAGAGATAGAGTCAGTTAGAGAGAGGGAGTGAGCGAGAGAGAGAAAGAGAGGAAGTTTGAGAGAAAGAGGGAGAGAAAGTTATAGAGAGAAAAAGAGAAAAAGAGAAAGTAAAAGTGAGAGGGAGAGAAAAGACCAAACCAAGACAGTGTGTGTGTGAGAAAGAGAGAGTGAAGAATGAATGAGAGATAGATAGATAGAGAGAGAAAGACAGCGAAAGAGAGAGAGAAAGAGAGATAGGAAGACAAAAGCCAAAACAATGACAGAGTGTGTGAGAGAAAGAAAGAGAGTGAGGAAAGAGTGAGAGATAGATAGATAGATTGAGTGAGAGAGAGAGAGTAAGAGAGAGAGGGAGAGTAAGAGTGAGAGAAAGATCAAGAGAGTAAGTTAGAGAGAGAGAGAGAGAAGTTGAGGAAGTACAAGAGAGAGATAAAGAGATAAAAGTCGAAACAAAAACAGACTATGTGTGCGAGAACGAGAGAGTATAGAAAGTGTAAGAGAGAGTGAGAGAGAGAGAGTTAGTTAGAGAGAGGGAGTAAGAGATAGAGAGAAAGAGAGTAAGAGCGAGAAAGATGGAGAGGGAGAAAGAGTGAGAGTAAGTTGGAGAGAGAGAAAGAGAAAGAGAGAAAGTATGAGAGAGACAGAGAGATAAAAGTTGAAACAAAGACAGAGTGTGTGTGTGATAGAGAGAGTGAATATAGAGTGAGAGAGAGAGAGAGAGAAGAGAGAGAGAGTAAATTAGAAAGTAAGAGTGAGAGAAAGGGAGAGAAAGAGAGTCATTTAGATAGAGCAAGTGGAGCGAGAGAGAGGAAGAGAGTAAGTATGAGAGAAATTGGGAGAGAGAGAAAGAAAGTGAGAGAACGTTGGGGAGAGAGAAAGTGAAAGATCGAAAGTATAAGATAGAGATAGAGAGATAAACGCCGAAACCAAGACAGTGTGTGTGTGAGAGAAATAGAGAGTGAAGCAATAGTAAGAGAGAGCGAGAGAGTGATAGAGAGAGAGAGACAGAGAAAGAAAGAATTAGAGATAGGAAGACAAAAGCCAAAACCATGACAGAGAGTGTGCGAGATAAAGAGAGAGAGAAGAAAGAGTGAGAGATATATAGAGAGAGAGAGATAGAGAGAGAGAGAGAGAGACAGAGAGAGAGAGAAATAGAGAAAGTATAAGAGGGAGATAGAGAGATAAAAGTTGAAACCATGACAGATCGTGTGTGTGAGATAATGAGTGAGTGAAGAAGAAGTAAGAGAGAGAGAGAGAAAAAAAAGAGAAAGTATAAGGGATAGAGAGATAAAAACCGAAACAAATACAGAGAGTGTGTTTGAGAAAGAGAGAGTGAATATAGAGTCAGAGAGAGAGAGAGAGAGAGAGAGAGAGAGAGAGAGAGAGAGAGAGAGAGAGAGTGAGAGAGGGTGAGTGAGAGAGAGAGGGAGAGAGTAAGTTAGAGAGCAAAAGTGAGAGTGGGAGAGAGAGAGAGTCAGTTAGAGAGACGGAGTGAGCGAGAGAGGGAAAGAGAGTAAGTTTGAGAGAAATAGGGAGAGAAAGTTATAGAGAGAAAAAAAGGAAAAGAGAAAGTAAAAGTGAGAGGGAGAGAAAAGACCAAACCAAGACAGTGTGTGTGTGAGAAAGAGAGAGTGAAGAAAGAATGAGAGATAGATAGATAGAGAGAGAAAGACAGCGAAAAAGAGAGAGAAAGAGAGATAGGAAGAAAAAAGCCAAAACAATGACAGAGTGTGTGAGAGAAAGAAAGAGAGTGAGGAAAGAGTGAGAGATAGATAGATAGATTGAGAGAGAGAGAGTAAGAGAGAGAGGGAGAGTAAGAGTTAGGGAAAGATCAAGAGAATAAGTTAGAGAGAGAGAAGAGAAATGGAGGAAGTACAAGAGAGAGATGGAGAGATAAAAGTCGAAACAAAAACAGAGTATGTGTGCGAGAACGAGAGAGTATAGAAATTGTAAGAGAGAGTGAGAGAGAGAGAGTCAGTTAGAGAGAGGGAGTAAGAGATAGAGAGAAAGAGAGTAAGAGCGAGAAAGAGGGAGAGGGAGAAAGAGTGAGAGTAAGTTGGAGAGACAGAAAGAGAAAGAGAGAAAGTATGAGAGAGATAGAGAGATAAAAGTTGAAACAAAGACAGAGTGTGTGTGTGAATATAGAGTGAGAGAGAGAGAGAGAAGAGAGAGAGAGTAAATTAGAAAGTAAGAGTGAGAGAAAGCTAGAGAGAGAGAGAGTCAGTTAGATAGAGCAAGTGGAGAGAGAGCGAGGAAGAGAGTAAGTATGAGAGAAATTGGGAGAGAGAGAAAGAAAGTGAGAGAATGTTGTGGAGAGAGAAAAAGAAAGAGTGAAAGTATAAGAGAGAGATAATGAGATAAAATCCGAAATCAAGACAAAGAGTGTGTGTGAGAGAAAGAGAGAGTGAAGAAAGAGGAAAAGAGAGTGAGAAAGAGAGAGAAAGAGAGGAAGAGAGAGTGTGTGAGAGAAAGAGAGATAGGAAGACAAACGCCGAAACTATGAAAGAGAGTGTGTGAGAGAAAGAGAGAATGAAGAAAGAGTCAGAGATAGATAGATAGAGAGAGAGAGAGAGAGAGAGAGAGAGAGAGAGAGAGGAGAGTGAGTGAGAGAGAGAGAGAAAGTGTAACAGAGAGGGAGTTTGTTAGAGAGAGGGAGTGAGAGAGAGAGAGAGAAAGAGAGTAAGTTAGAGAGAAAGAGGGAGAGTGGGAAAGAGAGAGAGAGAGAGAAAGAGAGAGAGAGATAGAGAAAGTGGGATAGAAAGACAAAAGCCGAAACCATGATGGAGCGTGTGTGTGAGAGAAGGAGAGATTGAAAAGAGTAGGAGAGATAGATAGAGAGAGAGAGAGAGAGAGAGAGAGAGAGAGAGAGGAGAGAGATAGAGTCAGTTAGAGAGAGGGAGTGAGCGAGAGAGAGAAAGAGAGGAAGTTTGAGAGGAAGAGGGAGAGAAAGTTATAGAGAAAAAAAGAGAAAAAGAGAAAGTAAAAGTGAGAGGGAGAGAAAAGACCAAACCAAGACAGTGTGTGTGTGAGAAAGAGAGAGTATAGAAAGTGTAAGAGAGAGTGAGAGAGAGAGAGAGTTAGTTAGAGAGAGGGAGTAAGAGATAGAGAGAAAGAGAGTAAGAGCGAGAAAGATGGAGAGGGAGAAAGAGAGAGAGTAAGTTGGAGAGAGAGAAAGAGAAAGAGACAAAGTATGAGAGAGACAGAGAGATAAAAGTTGAAACAAAGACAGAGTGTGTGTGTGATAGAGAGTGTGAATATAGAGTGAGAGAGAGAGAGAGAGAGAGAGTAATATAAAGAGATAGTAAGAGAGAGAGAGTCAGTTAGATAGAAGAGAGGGAGTGAGAGAGAGAGGTAAGGAGTAAGTTTGCGAGAAAGAGGGAGAGAGAAAGAGTGAGAGTAAGTTGGAGAGAGAAAGAGTAAGAGAGAAAGAATAAGAGAGATGGATCGAGAGAGATGGAGAGATAAAAAGTACGAAACAAATACAGAGAGTGTGTGTGAGAGAAACAGAGAGTGAATAGAGTCAAAAGAGAGAGAGAGTGAGAGAGAGAGAGAGAAAGAGAGAGAGAGTAAGTTAGAAAGTAAGAGAGAGAGAGGGAGAGAGAGAGAGTAAGTTAGATAGAGCAAGTGGTGAGAGAGAGAGAGGAAGAGAGTAAGTGCGAGAGAAATTGGGAGAGAGAGAAAGAAAGTGAGAGAAAGTTGGGGAGAGAGAAAGAGAAAGATCGAATGTATAAGATAGAGATAGAGAGATAAACGCCGAAACCAAGGCAGTGTGTGTGAGAGAAAGAGAGAGTGAAACAAGAGTAAGAGAGAGTGAGAGAGTGATAGAGAGAGTGAGACAGAGAAAGAAAGAAATAGAGATAGGAAGACGAAAGCCAAAACCATGACAGAGAGAGTGTGAGTTAAAGAGGAAGAGAAGAAAGAGTGAGAGAGAGAGAGAGAGAGAGAGAGAGAGAAAGAGAGTAAGTTAGAGGGAAAGAGTAAAAGAGAGAGAAAGATCGAGAGAGTAAGTTAGACAGAGAGAGAAATAGAGAAAGTATAAGAGAGAGATAGAGAGATAAAAGATGAAACCAAGACAGATCGTGTGTGTGAGAGAAAGAGTGAATGAAGAAGGAGTAAGAGAGAGAGAGAGAGAGAGAGAGAGATAGAGAGAAAGACAGAGAGAGAGAGAGAGAGAGAGAGACAGAGAGAGTGACAGAGTAAGTTAGTGAGCACGAGTGGGAGAGGGAGAGAGAGAGAGTGAGTTAGATAGAGGGAGAGAGGTAGAGAGTGAGTGTAAGTTAGAGAGAAAGAGAGACAGGGAAAGAGAGAGAGTGAAAGAGAAAGAGAGAGTGAGTTAGAGAAAGAGAGAAACAGAAAAAGTGAGTTTAAGAGAGAGAGAGAAAGAGATAAAAACCAAAACCAAGACAGAGTGTGTGTGAGATAGAGAGAATGAAGATTGAGAGAGAGAGTGTGTGCGTGTATGTATGTGTGTGTGAGAGAGAGAGAGATAGAGAAGCCGAAACCATGACAGAGAATGTGTGTGAGAAAGAGTGAGTGAAGAAAAATTAAGAGAGAGAGAGACCAAGAGAAAGTATAAGAGAGAGATAGAGAGATAAAAGCCACAACCAAGGCATAGAGAGTGTGTGACAGAAAGAGAGAGTGAAAAAGTAAGAAAGAGAGTGAGGGGGAGGTTGAGAGAGAGAGAGAGAGAGAGAGAGAGTGAGAGTGAGCGACAGAGAGAGAGAGAGAGAGAGGGAGAGAGAGAGAGAGAATGAGAGAGTGAGAAAGAGACGGAGACAGGGAGAGTGAAAGAGTCAGTTAGAGAGAGTAAGTGTGAGAGAGAGAGAGGGAGAAAGAGAGTAAGTTAGAGGGAAAGAGTAAGAGAGAGAGAAAGATCGAGAGAGTAAGTTAGACAGAGAGAGAAATAGAGAAAGTATAAGAGAGAGATAGAGAGATAAAAGATGAAACCAAGACAGATCGTGTGTGTGAGAGAAAGAGTGAATGAAGAAGGAGTAAGAGAGAGAGAGAGAGAGAGAGAGAGAGAGAGAAAGAGAGTAAGTTAGAGGGAAAGAGTAAGAGAGAGAGAAAGATCGAGAGAGTAAGTTAGACAGAGAGAGAAATAGAGAAAGTATAAGAGAGAGATAGAGAGATAAAAGATGAAACCAAGACAGATCGTGTGTGTGAGAGAAAGAGTGAATGAAGAAGGAGTAAGAGAGAGAGAGAGAGAGAGAGAGAGAGAGAGAGATAGAGAGAGAGACTGAGAGAGAGAGAGAGAGAGAGAGAGACAGAGAGAGTGACAGAGTAAGTTAGTGAGCACGAGTGGGAGAGGGAGAGAGAGAGAGTGAGTTAGATAGAGGGAGAGAGGTAGAGAGTGAGTGTAAGTTAGAGAGAAAGAGAGACAGAGAAAGAGAGAGAGTGAAAGAGAAAGAGAGAGTGTTAGAGAAAGAGAGAAACAGAAAAAGTGAGTTTAAGAGAGAGAGAGAAAGAGATAAAAACCAAAACCAAGACAGAGTGTGTGTGAGATAGAATGAATGAAGATTGAGAGAGAGAGTGTGTGCGTGTATGTATGTGTGTGTGAGAGAGAGAGAGATAGAGAAGCCGAAACCATGACAGAGAATGTGTGTGAGAAAGAGTGAGTGAAGAAAAATTAAGAGAGAGAGAGAGAAAGAGAAAGTATAAGAGAGAGATAGAGAGATAAAAGCCGCAACCAAGGCATAGAGTGTGTGTGACAGAAAGAGAGAGTGAAAAAGTAAGAAAGAGAGTGAGGGGGAGGTTGAGAGAGAGAGAGAGCGACAGAGAGAGAGAGAGAGGGAGAGAGAGAGAGAGAATGAGAGAGTGAGAAAGAGACGGAGACAGGGAGAGTGAAAGAGTCAGTTAGAGTGAGTAAGTGTGAGAGAGAGAGAGGGAGAAAGAGAGTAAGTTCGAGAGAAATTGAGAGAGAGAAAGAACGTGAGAGAATGTTGTGGAGAGAGAAAGAGAAAGAGTGAAAGTATAAGAGAGAGATAAAGAGAAAAAATCCGAAATCAAGACAAAGAGTGTGTGTGAGAGAAAGAGAGAGTGAAGAAAGAGGAACAGAGAGTGAGAGAGAGAGAGAAAGAGAGGGACAGAGAGTGTGTGAGAGAAAGAGAGATAGGAAGACAAAAGCCGAAACTATGAAAGAGAGTGTGTGAGAAAAAGAGAGAATGAAGAAAGAGTCAGAGATAGATAGATAGAGAGAGAGAGAGAGAGAGAGAGAGAGGAGAGTGAGACAGAGAGACAGAGAAAGTGTAACAGAGAGGGAGTCTGTTAGAGAGAGGGAGTGAGAGAGAGAGAGAGAGAAAGAGAGTAAGTTAGAGAGAAAGAGGGAGAGTGGGAAAGAGAGAGAGAGATAGAGAAACTATGAAAGAGAGTGTGTGAGAGAAGGAGAGATTGAAAAGAGTAGGAGAGATAGATAGAGAGAGTGAGAGAGAGAGAGAGAGAGAGAGAGATAGAGTCAGTTAGAGAGAGGGAGCGAGCGAGAGAGAGAAAGAGAGGAAGTTTGAGAGAAAGAGGGAGAGAAAGTCATAGAGAGAAAAAGAGAAAAAGAGAAAGTAAAAGTGAGAGGGAGAGAAAAGACCAAACCAAGACAGTGTGTGTGTGAGAAAGAGAGAGTGAAGAATGAATGAGAGATAGATAGATAGAGAGTGAAAGACAGCGAAAGAGAGAGAGAAAGAGAGATAGGAAGACAAAAGCCAAAACAATGACAGAGTGTGTGAGAGAAAGAATGAGAGTGAGGAAAGAGTGAGAGATAGATAGATAGATTGAGAGAGAGAGAGAGTAAGAGAGAGAGGGAGAGTAAGAGTGAGAGAAAGATCAAGAGAGTAAGTTAGAGAGAGAGAGAGACAGAGAAAGAGAGAGAGTGAAAGAGAGAGAGAGAGTGAGTTAGAGAAAGAGAGAAACAGTAAAAAAGAGTTTAAGAGAGAGAGAGAAAGAGATAAAAACCAAAACCAAGACAGAGAGAGTGTGTGAGACAAAGAGAGAATGAAGATTGAGAGAGAGAGTGTGTGCGTGTATGTGTGTGTGTGTGTGAGAGAGAGAGAGATAGAGAAGCCGAAACCATGACAGAGAATGTGTGTGAGAAAGAGTGAGTGAAGAAAAATTAAGAGAGAGAGAGAGAAAGAGAAAGTATAAGAGAGAGATAGAGAGATAAAAGCCGCAACCAAGGCATAGAGTGTGTGTGACAGAAAGAGAGAGTGAAAAAGTAAGACAGAGAGTGAGGGGGAGGATGAGAGAGAGAGAGAGAGAGAGAGAGAGAGGGAGAGAAAGAGAGAGAGAGAGAGAGGTGAGAGAGAGAGAGAGAGAGAGCGACAGAGAGAGAGAGTGAGAGGGAGAGAGAGAGAGAGAGAATGAGAGAGTGAGAAAGAGACGGAGACAGGGAGAGTGAAAGAGTCAGTTAGAGAGAGTAAGTGTGAGAGAGATAGAGGGAGAAAGAGAGTAAGTTCGAGAGAAATTGAGAGAGAGAAAGAACGTGAGGGAATGTTGTGGAGAGAGAAAGAGAAAGAGTGAAAGTATAAGAGAGAGATAAAGAGAAAAAATCCGAAATCAAGACAAAGAGTGTGTGTGAGAGAAAGAGAGAGTGAAGAAAGAGGAACAGAGAGTGAGAGAGAGAGAGAAAGAGAGGGACAGAGAGTGTGTGAGAGAAAGAGAGATAGGAAGACAAAAGCCGAAACTATGAAAGAGAGTGTGTGAGAGAAAGAGAGAATGAAGAAAGAGTCAGAGATAGATAGATAGAGAGAGAGAGAGAGAGAGAGAGGAGAGTGAGAGAGAGAGAAAGTGTAACAGAGAGGGAGTCTGTTAGAGAGAGGGAGTGAGAGAGAGAGAGAGAGAAAAAGAGTAAGTTAGAGAGAAAGAGGGAGAGTGGGAAAGAGAGAGAGAGAGAAAGAGAGAGAGAGATAGAGAAACTATGAAAGAGAGTGTGTGAGAGAAGGAGAGATTGAAAAGAGTAGGAGAGATAGATTGAGAGAGTGAGAGAGAGAGAGAGAGAGAGGGAGAGAGGGAGAGAGATAGAGTCAGTTAGAGAGAGGGAGTGAGCGAGAGACAGAAAGAGAGGAAGTTTGAGAGAAAGAGGGAGAGAAAGTTATAGAGAGAAAAAGAGAAAAAGAGAAAGTAAAAGTGAGAGGGAGAGAAAAGACCAAACCAAGACAGTGTGTGTGTGAGAAAGAGAGAGTGAAGAATGAATGAGAGATGGATAGATAGAGAGAGAAAGACAGCGAAAGAGAGAGAGAAAGAGAGATAGGAAGACAAAAGCCAAAACAATGACAGAGTGTGTGAGAGAAAGAAAGAGAGTGAGGAAAGAGTGAGAGATAGATAGATAGATTGAGAGAGAGAGAGAGTAAGAGAGAGAGGGAGAGTAAGAGTGAGAGAAAGATCAAGTTAGAAAGAGAGAGAGAGAGAGAGAAATGGAGGAAGTACAAGAGAGAGATAGAGAGATAAAAGTCGAAACAAAAACAGAGTATGTGTGCGAGAACGAGAGAGTATAGAAAGTGTAAGAGAGAGTGAGAGAGAGAGAGAGTTAGTTAGTGAGAGGGAGTAAGAGATAGAGAGAAAGAGAGTAAGAGCGAGAAAGAGGGAGAGGGAGAAAGAGTGAGAGTAAGTTGGAGAGAGAAAGAGAAAGAAATAAAGTATGAGAGAGATAGAGAGATAAAAGTTGAAACAAAGACAGAGTGTGTGTGTGATAGAGAGAGTGAATATAGAGTGAGAGAGAGAGAGAGAAGAGAGAGAGAGTAAATTAGAAAGTAAGAGTGAGAGAAAGCTAGAGAGAGAGAGAGTCAGTTAGATAGAGCAAGTGGAGAGAGAGCGAGGAAGAGAGTAAGTATGAGAGAAATTGGGAGAGAGAGAAAGAAAGTGAGAGAATGTTGTGGAGAGAGAAAGAGAAAGAGTGAAAGTATAAGAGAGAGATAATGAGATAAAATCCGAAATCAAGACAAAGAGTGTGTGTGAGAGAAAGAGAGAGTGAAGAAAGACGAAAAGAGAGTGAGAAAGAGAGAGAAAGAGAGGATGAGAGAGTGTGTGAGAGAAAGAGAGATAGGAAGACAAACGCCGAAACTATGAAAGAGAGTGTGTGAGAGAAAGAGAGAATGAAGAAAGAGTCAGAGATAGATAGATAGATAGAGAGAGAGAGAGAGAGAGAGAGAGAGAGAGAGGAGAGTGAGTGAGAGAGAGAGAGAAAGTGTAAGAGAGAGGGAGTCTGTTAGAGAGAGGGAGTGAGAGAGAGAGAGAGAAAGAGAATAAGTTAGAGAGAAAGAGGGAGAGTGGGAAAGAGAGAGAGAGAGAAAGAGAGAGAGAGATAGAGAAAGTGGGTTAGAAAGAAAAAAGCCGAAACCATGATGGAGCGTGTGTGTGAGAGAAGGAGAGATTGAAAAGAGTAGGAGAGATAGATAGAGTGAGTGAGAGAGAGAGAGAGAGAGAGAGAGAGAGAGTGAGAGAGAGAGGGAGAGAGGGAGAGAGATAGAGTCAGTTAGAGAGAGGGAGTGAGCGAGAGAGAGAAAGAGAGGAAGTTTGAGAGAAAGAGGGAGAGAAAGTTATAGAGAGAAAAAGAGAAAAAGAGAAAGTAAAAGTGAGAGGGAGAGAAAAGACCAAACCAAGACAGTGTGTGTGTGAGAAAGAGAGAGTGAAGAATGAATGAGAGATACATAGATAGAGAGAGAAAGACAGCGAAAGAGAGAGAGAAAGAGAGATAGGAAGACAAAAGCCAAAACAATGACAGAGTGTGTGAGAGAAAGAAAGAGAGTGAGGAAAGAGTGAGAGATAGATAGATAGATTGAGAGAGAGAGAGAGTAAGAGAGAGAGGGAGAGTAAGAGTGAGAGAAAGATCAAGAGAGTAAGTTAGAAAGAGAGAGAGAGAGAGAGAGAAATGGAGGAAGTACAAGAGAGAGATAGAGAGATAAAAGTCGAAACAAAAACAGAGTATGTGTGCGAGAACGAGAGAGTATAGAAAGTGTAAGAGAGAGTGAGAGAGAGAGAGAGTTAGTTAGTGAGAGGGAGTAAGAGATAGAGAGAAAGAGAGTAAGAGCGAGAAAGAGGAAGAGGGAGAAAGAATGAGAGTAAGTTGGAGAGAGAAAGAGAAAGAAATAAAGTATGAGAGAGATAGAGAGATAAAAGTTGAAACAAAGACAGAGTGTGTGTGTGATAGAGAGAGTGAATATAGAGTGAGAGAGAGAGAGAGAAGAGAGAGAGAGTAAATTAGAAAGTAAGAGTGAGAGAAAGCTAGAGAGAGAGAGAGTCAGTTAGATAGAGCAAGTGGAGAGAGAGCGAGGAAGAGAGTAAGTATGAGAGAAATTGGGAGAGAGAGAAAGAAAGTGAGAGAATGTTGTGGAGAGAGAAAGAGAAAGAGTGAAAGTATAAGAGAGAGATAATGAGATAAAATCCGAAATCAAGACAAAGAGTGTGTGTGAGAGAAAGAGAGAGTGAAGAAAGAGGAAAAGAGAGTGAGAAAGAGAGAGAAAGAGAGGATGAGAGAGTGTGTGAGAGAAAGAGAGATAGGAAGACAAACGCCGAAACTATGAAAGAGAGTGTGTGAGAGAAAGAGAGAATGAAGAAAGAGTCAGAGATAGATAGATAGATAGAGAGTGAGAGAGAGAGAGAGAGAGGAGAGTGAGTGAGAGAGAGAGAGAAAGTGTAACAGAGAGGGAGTCTGTTAGAGAGAGGGAGTGAGAGAGAGAGAGAGAAAGAGAGTAAGTTAGAGAGAAAGAGGGAGAGTGGGAAAGAGAGAGAGAGAGAAAGAGAGAGAGAGATAGAGAAAGTGGGTTAGAAAGAAAAAAGCCGAAACCATGATGGAGCGTGTGTGTGAGAGAAGGAGAGATTGAAAAGAGTAGGAGAGATAGATAGAGTGAGTGAGAGAGAGAGAGAGAGAGAGAGAGAGTGAGAGAGAGAGGGAGAGAGGGAGAGAGATAGAGTCAGTTAGAGAGAGGGAGTGAGCGAGAGAGAGAAAGAGAGGAAGTTTGAGAGAAAGAGGGAGAGAAAGTTATAGAGAGAAAAAGAGAAAAAGAGAAAGTAAAAGTGAGAGGGAGAGAAAAGACCAAAAGAAGACAGTGTGTGTGTGAGAAAGAGAGAGTGAAGAATGAATGAGAGATAGATAGATAGAGAGAGAAAGACAGCGAAAGAGAGAGAGAAAGAGAGATAGGAAGACAAAAGCCAAAACAATGACAGAGTGTGTGAGAGAAAGAAAGAGAGTGAGGAAAGAGTGAGAGATAGATAGATAGATTGAGTGAGAGAGAGAGTAAGAGAGAGAGGGAGAGTAAGAGTGAGAGAAAGATCAAGAGAGTAAGTTAGAGAGAGAGAGAGAGAGAAATGGAGGAAGTACAAGAGAGAGATAGAGAGATAAAAGTCGAAACAAAAACAGACTATGTGTGCGAGAACGAGAGAGTATAGAAAGTGTAAGAGAGAGTGAGAGAGAGAGAGAGTTAGTTAGAGAGTGGGAGTAAGAGATAGAGAGAAAGAGAGTAAGAGCGAGAAAGATGGAGAGGGAGAAAGAGTGAGAGTAAGTTGGAGAGAGAGAAAGAGAAAGAGAGAAAGTATGAGAGAGACAGAGAGATAAAAGTTGAAACAAAGACAGTGTGTGTGTGATAGAGAGAGTGAATATAGAGTGAGAGAGAGAGAGAGAAGAGAGAGAGAGTAAATTAGAAAGTAAGAGTGAGAGAAAGCTAGAGAGAGAGAGAGTCAGTTAGATAGAGCAAGTGGAGAGAGAGCGAGGAAGAGAGTAAGTATGAGAGAAATTGGGAGAGAGAGAAAGAAAGTGAGAGAATGTTGTGGAGAGAGAAAGAGAAAGAGTGAAAGTATAAGAGAGAGATAATGAGATAAAATCCGAAATCAAGACAAAGAGTGTGTGTGAGAGAAAGAGAGAGTGAAGAAAGAGGAAAAGAGAGTGAGAAAGAGAGAGAAAGAGAGGAAGAGAGAGTGTGTGAGAGAAAGAGAGATAGGAAGACAAACGCCGAAACTATGAAAGAGAGTGTGTGAGAGAAAGAGAGAATGAAGAAAGAGTCAGAGATAGATAGATAGAGAGAGAGAGAGAGAGAGAGAGGAGAGTGAGTGAGAGAGAGAGAGAAAGTGTAACAGAGAGGGAGTCTGTTAGAGAGAGGGAGTGAGAGAGAGAGAGAGAAAGAGAGTAAGTTAGAGAGAAAGAGGGAGAGTGGGAAAGAGAGAGAGAGAGAGAAAGAGAGAGAGAAAGAGAGAGAGATAGAGAAACTATGAAAGAGATTGTGTGAGAGAAGGAGAGATTGAAAAGAGTAGGAGAGATAGATAGAGAGAGTGAGAGAGAGAGAGAGAGAGAGAGAGGGAGAGAGGGAGAGAGATAGAGTCAGTTAGAGAGTGGGAGTGAGCGAGAGAGAGAAAGAGAGGAAGTTTGAGAAAAAGAGGGAGAGAAAGTTATTGAGAGAAAAAGAGAAAAAGAGAAAGTAAAAGTGAGAGGGAGAGAAAAGACCAAACCAAGACAGTGTGTGTGTGAGAAAGAGAGAGTGAAGAAAGAATGAGAGATAGATAGATAGAGAGAGAAAGACAGCGAAAGAGAGAGAGAAAGAGAGATAGGAAGACAAAAGCCAAAACAATGACAGAGTGTGTGAGAGAAAGAAAGAGAGTGAGGAAAGAGTGAGAGATAGATAGATAGATTCAGAGAGAGAGAGAGTAAGAGAGAGAGGGAGAGTAAGAGTGAGAGAAAGATCAAGAGATTAAGTTAGAGAGAGAGAGGGAGAGAGAAGAAATGGAGGAAGTACAAGAGAGAGATAGAGAGATAAAAGTCGAAACACAAACAGAGTATGTGTGCGAGAACGAGAGAGTATAGAAAGTGTAAGAGAGAGTGAGAGAGAGAGAGAGTTAGTTAGAGAGAGGGAGTAAGAGATAGAGAGAAAGAGAGTAAGAGCGAGAAAGAGGGAGAGGGAGAAAGAGTGAGAGTAAGTTGGAGAGAGAAAGAGAAAGAGAGAAAGTATGAGAGAGATAGAGAGATAAAAGTTGAAACAAAGACAGAGTGTGTGTGTGATAGAGAGAGTGAATATAGAGTGAGAGAGAGAGAGAGAAGAGAGAGAGAGTAAATTAGAAAGTAAGTGAGAGAAAGCTAGAGAGAGAGAGTAAGTTAGATAGAGCAAGTGGAGAGAGAGCGAGGAAGAGAGTAAGTATGAGAGAAATTGGGAGAGAGAGAACGAAAGTGAGAGAATGTTGTGGAGAGAGAAAGAGAAAGAGTGAAAGTATAAGAGAGAGATAATGAGATAAAATCCGAAATCAAGACAAAGAGTGTGTGTGAGAGAAAGAGAGAGTGAAGAAAGAGGAAAAGAGAGTGAGAAAGAGAGAGAAAGAGAGGAAGAGAGAGTGTGTGAGAGAAAGAGAGATAGGAAGACAAACGCCGAAACTATGAAAGAGAGTGTGTGAGAGAAAGAGAGAATGAAGAAAGAGTCAGAAATAGATAGATAGAGAGAGAGAGAGAGAGAGAGAGAGAGAGAGAGAGAGGAGAGTGAGTGAGAGAGAGAGAGAAAGTGTAACAGAGTGGGAGTCTGTTAGAGAGAGGGAGTGAGAGAGAGAGAGAGAAAGAGAGTAAGTTAGAGAGAAAGAGGGAGAGTGGGAAAGAGAGAGAGAGAGAGAGAAAGAGAGAGAGAGATAGAGAAAGTGGGTTAGAAAGAAAAAAGCCAAAACCATGATGGAGCGTGTGTGTGAGAGGAGAGATTGAAAAGAGTAGGAGAGATAGATAGAGAGAGTGAGAGAGAGAGAGAGAGTGAGAGAGAGAGGGAGAGAGGGAGAGAGATAGAGTCAGTTAGAGAGAGGGAGTGAGCGAGAGAGAGAAAGAGAGGAAGTTTGAGAGAAAGAGGGAGAGAAAGTTATAGAGAGAAAAAGAGAAAAAGAGAAAGTAAAAGTGTGAGGGAGAGAAAAGACCAAACCAAGACAGTGTGTGTGTGAGAAAGAGAGAGTGAAGAATGAATGAGAGATAGATAGATAGAGAGAGAAAGACAGCGAAAGAGAGAGAGAAAGAGAGATAGGAAGACAAAAGCCAAAACAATGACAGAGTGTGTGAGAGAAAGAAAGAGAGTGAGGAAAGAGTGAGAGATAGATAGATAGATTGAGTGAGAGAGAGAGTAAGAGAGAGAGGGAGAGTAAGAGTGAGAGAAAGATCAAGAGAGTAAGTTAGAGAGAGAGAGAGAGAGAGAGAAATGGAGGAAGTACAAGAGAGAGATAGAGAGATAAAAGTCGAAACAAAAACAGACTATGTGTGCGAGAACGAGAGAGTATAGAAAGTGTAAGAGAGAGTGAGAGAGAGAGAGAGTTAGTTAGAGAGAGGGAGTAAGAGATAGAGAGAAAGAGAGTAAGAGCGAGAAAGATGGAGAAAGAGTGAGAGTAAGTTGGAGAGAGAGAAAGAGAAAGAGAGAAAGTATGAGAGAGACAGAGAGATAAAAGTTGAAACAAAGACAGAGTGTGTGTGTGATAGAGAGAGTGAATATAGAGTGAGAGAGAGAGAGAGAAGAGAGAGTGAGTAAATTAGAAAGTAAGAGTGAGAGAAAGCTAGAGAGAGAGAGAGTCAGTTAGATAGAGCAAGTGGAGAGAGAGAGAGGAAGAGAGTAAGTATGAGAGAGACAGAGAGATAAAAGTTGAAACAAAGACAGAGTGTGTGTGTGATATAGAGTGTGAATATAGAGTGAGAGAGAGAGAGAGTGAGAGAGAGAGAGAGAGAGAGTAATATAAACAGATAGTAAGAGAGAGAGCGTCAGTTAGATAGAGGAGAGGGAGTGAGAGAGAGTGGTAAGGAGTAAGTTTGCGAGAAAGAGGGAGAGAGAAAGAGTGATAGTAAGTTGGAGGGAGAGAAAGAGTAAGAGAGAAAGAATAAGAGAGATGGATCGAGAGAGATGGAGAGATAAAAAGTACGAAACAAATACAGAGAGTGTGTGTGAGAGAAACAGAGAGTGAATAGTGTCAAAAGAGAGAGAGAGAGTGAGAGAGAGAGAGAAAGAGAGAGAGAGTAAGTTAGAAAGTAAGAGAGAGAGAGAGGGAGAGTGAGAGAGAGTCAGTTAGATAGAGCATGTGGAGAGAGAGAGAGAGGAAGAGAGTAAGTGCGAGAGAAATTGGGAGAGAGAGAAAGAAAGTGAGAGAAAGTTGGGGAGAGAGAAAGAGAAAGATCGAATGTATAAGCTAGAGATAGAGAGATAAACGCCGAAACCAAGGCAGTGTGTGTGAGAGAAAGAGAGAGTGAAACAAGAGTAAGAGAGAGTGAGAGAGTGATAGAGAGAGTGAGACAGAGAAAGAAAGAAATAGAGATAGGAAGACAAAAGCCAAAACCATGACAGAGAGTGTGTGAGTTAAAGAGGGAGAGAAGAAAGAGTGAGAGAGAGAGAGAAAGAGAGGGACAGAGAGTGTGTGAGAGAAAGAGAGATAGGAAGACAAAAGCCGAAACTATGAAAGAGAGTGTGTGAGAGAAAGAGAGAATGAAGAAAGAGTCAGAGATAGATAGATAGATAGAGAGAGAGAGAGAGAGAGAGAGAGAGAGGAGAGTGAGAAAGAGAGAGAGAGAGAAAGTGTAACAGAGAGGGAGTCTTTAGAGAGAGGGAGTGAAAGAGAGAGAGAGAGAAAGAGAGTAAGTTAGAGAGAAAGAGGGAGAGTGGGAAAGAGAGAGAGAGAGAAAGAGAGAGAGAGATAGAGAAACTATGAAAGAGAGTGTGTGAGAGAAGGAGAGATTGAAAAGAGTAGGAGAGATAGATAGAGAGAGTGAGAGAGAGAGAGAGAGAGGGAGAGAGAGGGAGAGAGGGAGAGAGATAGAGTCAGTTAGAGAGTGGGAGTGAGCGAGAGAGAGAAAGAGAGGAAGTTTGAGAGAAAGAGGGAGAGAAAGTTATTGAGAGAAAAAGAGAAAAAGAGAAAGTAAAAGTGAGAGGGAGAGAAAAGACCAAACCAAGACAGTGTGTGTGTGAGAAAGAGAGAGTGAAGAAAGAATGAGAGATAGATAGATAGAGAGAGAAAGACAGCGAAAGAGAGAGAGAAAGAGAGATAGGAAGACAAAAGCCAAAACTATGACAGAGTGTGTGAGAGAAAGAAAGAGAGTGAGGAAAGAGTGAGAGATAGATAGATAGATTGAGAGAGAGAGAGAGTAAGAGAGAGAGGGAGAGTAAGAGTGAGAGAAAGATCAAGAGAGTAAGTTAGAGGGAGAGAGGGAGAGAGAGAGAAATGGAGGAAGTAAAAGAGAGAGATAGAGAGATAAAAGTCGAAACAAAAACAGAGTATGTGTGCGAGAACGAGAGAGTATAGAAAGTGTAAGAGAGAGTGAGAGAGAGAGAGAGTTAGTTAGAGAGAGGGAGTAAGAGATAGAGAGAAAGAGAGTAAGAGCAAGAAAGAGGGAGAGGGAGAAAGAGTGAGAGTAAGTTGGAGAGAGAAAGAGAAAGAGAGAAAGTATGAGAGAGATAGAGAGATAAAAGTTGAAACAAAGACAGAGTGTGTGTGTGATAGAGAGAGTGAATATAGAGTGAGAGAGAGAGAGAGAAGAGAGAGAGAGTAAATTAGAAAGTAAGAGTGAGAGAAAGCTAGAGAGAGAGAGAGTCAGTTAGATAGAGCAAGTGGAGAGAGAGCGAGGAAGAGAGTAAGTATGAGAGAAATTGGGAGAGAGAGAAAGAAAGTGAGAGAATGTTGTGGAGAGAGAAAGAGAAAGAGTGAAAGTATAAGAGAGAGATAATGAGATAAAATCCGAAATCAAGACAAAGAGTGTGTGTGAGAGAAAGTGAGAGTGAACAAAGAGGAAAAGAGAGTAAGAAAGAGAGAGAGAGAAAGAGAGGAAGAGAGAGTGTGTGAGAGAAAGAGAGATAGGAAGACAAACGCCGAAACTATGAAAGAGAGTGTGTGAGAGAAAGAGAGAATGAAGAAAGAGTCAGAGAGAGATAGATATAGAGAGAGAGAGAGAGAGAGAGAGAGAGGGGGGAGAGTGAGTGAGAGAGGCAGAGAAAGTGTAACAGAGAGGGAGTCTGTTAGAGAGAGGGAGTGAGGGAGAGAGAGAAAGAGAGTAAGTTAGAGAGAAAGAGGGAGAGTGGGAAAGAGAGAGAGAGAGAGAGAGAAAGAGAGAGAGAGATAGAGAAAGTGGGTTAGAATGAAAAAAGCCGAAACCCTGATGGAGCGTGTGTGTGAGAGAAGGAGAGATTGAAAAGAGTAGGAGAGATAGATAGAGAGAGTGAGAGAGAGAGAGAGAGAGAGAGTGAGAGAGAGAGGGAGAGAGGGAGAGAGATAGAGTCAGTTAGAGAGAGGGAGTGAGCGAGAGAGAGAAAGAGAGGAAGTTTGAGAGAAAGAGGGAGAGAAAGTTATTGAGTGAAAAAGAGAAAAAGAGAAAGTAAAAGTGGGAGGGAGAGAAAAGACCAAACCAACACAGTGTGTGTGTGAGAAAGAGAGAGTGAAGAATGAATGAGAGATAGATAGATAGAGAGAGAAAGACAGCGAAAGAGGGAGAGAAAGAGAGATAGGAAGACAAAAGCCAAAACAATGACAGAGTGTGTGAGAGAAAGAAAGAGAGTGAGGAAAGAGTGAGAGATAGATAGATAGATTAAGTGAGAGAGAGAGTAAGAGAGAGAGGGAGAGTAAGAGTGATAGAAAGGTCAAGAGAGTAAGTTAGAGAGAGAGAGAGAGAGAGAGAGAAATGGAGGAAGTACAAGAGAGAGATAGAGAGATAAATTCGAAACAAAAACAGACTATGTGTGCGAGAACAAGAGAGTATAGAAAGTGTAAGAGAGAGTGAGAGAGAGAGAGAGTTAGTTAGAGAGAGGGAGTAAGAGATAAGAGAAAGAGGGTAAGAGCGAGAAAGATGGAGATGGAGAAAGAGTGAGAGTAAGTTGGAGAGAGAGAAAGAGAAAGAGAGAAAGTATGAGAGAGACAGAGAGATAAAAGTTGAAACAAAGACAGAGTGTGTGTGTGATAGAGAGAGTGAATATAGAGTGAGAGAGAGAGAGAGAAGAGAGAGAGAGTAAATTAGAAAGTAAGAGTGAGAGAAAGCTAGAGAGAGAGAGAGTCAGTTAGATAGAGCAAGTGGAGAGAGAGAGAGGAAGAGAGTAAGTATGAGAGAGACAGAGAGATAAAATTTGAAACAAAGACAGAGTGTGTGTGTGATATAGAGTGTGAATATAGAGTGAGTGAGAGAGAGAGAGAGAGAGAGAGAGTAATATAAACAGATAGTAAGAGAGAGTGAGTCAGTTAGATAGAGGAGAGGGAGTGAGAGAGAGAGGTAAGGAGTAAGTTTGCGAGAAAGAGTGAGAGTAAGTTGGAAAGAGAGAAAGAGTAAGAGAGAAAGAATAAGAGAGATGGATCGAGAGAGATGGAGAGATAAAAAGTACGAAACAAATACAGAGAGTGTGTGTGAGAGAAACAGAGAGTGAATAGAGTCAAAAGAGAGAGAGAGTGAGAGAGAGAGAGAAAGAGAGAGAGAGTAAGTTACAAAGTAAGGGAGAGAGAGAGGGAGAGATAGAGAGAGTCAGTTAGATAGAGCATGTAAAGAGAGAGAGAGAGAGGAAGAGAGTAAGTGCGAGAGAAATTGGGAGAGAGAGAAAGAAAGTGAGAGAAAGTTGGGGAGAGAGAAAGAGAAAGATCGAATGTATAAGATAGAGATAGAGAGATAAACGCCGAAACCAAGGAAGTGTGTGTGAGAGAAAGAGAGAGTGAAACAAGAGTAAAAGAGAGTGAGAGAGTGATAGAGAGAGTGAGACAGAGAAAGAAAGAAATAGAGATAGGAAGACAAAAGCCAAAACCATGACAGAGAGTGTGAGTTAAAGAGGGAGAGAAGAAAGAGTGAGAGAGAGAGAGAGAGAGAGAGAGAGAGAGAGAGAGAGAGAGAGTGAGAGTAAGTTAGAGAGAAATAGGGAGAGAAAGTTATAGAGAGAAAAAGAGAAAAAGAGAAAGTAAAAGTGACAGGGAGAGAAAAGACCAAACCTAGACAGTGTGTGTGTGAGAAAGAGAGAGTGAAGAATGAATGAGAGATAGATAGATAGAGAGAGAAAGACAGCGAAAGAGAGAGAAAGAGAGATAGGAAGACAAAAGCCAAAACAATGACAGAGTGTGTGAGAGAAAGAAAGAGAGTGAGGAAAGAGTGAGAGATAGATAGATAGATTGAGTGAGAGAGAGAGAGTAAGAGAGAGAGGGAGAGTAAGAGTGAGAGAAAGATCAAGAGAGTAAGTTAGAGAGAGAGAGAGAGAGAAATGGAGGAAGTACAAGAGAGAGATATAGAGATAAAAGTCGAAACAAAAACAGAGTACGTGTGCGAGAACGAGAGAGTATAGAAAGTGTAAGAGAGAGTGAGAGAGAGAGAGAGTTAGTTAGAGAGAGGGAGTAAGAGATAGAGAGAAAGAGAGTAAGAGCGCGAAAGATGGAGAGGGAGAATGAGTGAGAGTAAGTTGGAGAGAGAGAAAGAGAAAGAGAGAAAGTATGAGAGAGACAGAGAGATAAAAGTTGAAACAAAGACAGAGTGTGTGTGTGATAGAGAGAGTGAATATAGAGTGAGAGAGAGAGAGAGAAGAGAGAGTGAGTAAATTAGAAAGTAAGAGTGAGAGAAAGCTAGAGAGAGAGAGAGTCAGTTAGATAGAGCAAGTGGAGAGAGAGAGATGAAGAGAGTAAGTATGAGAGAGACAGAGAGATAAAAGTTGAAAGAAAGACAGAGTGTGTGTGTGATATAGAGTGTGAATATAGAGTGAGAGAGAGAGAGAGTGAGAGAGAGAGAGTAATATAAACAGATAGTAAGAGAGAGACAGTCAGTTAGATAGAGGAGAGGGAGTGAGAGAGAGAGGTAAGGAGTAAGTTTGCAAGAAAGAGGGAGAGAGAAAGAGTGAGAGTAAGTTGGAGAGAGAGAAAGAGTAAGAGAAATAGAATAAGAGAGATGGATCGAGAGAGATGGAGAGATAAAAAGTACGAAACAAATAGAGAGAGTGTGTGTGAGAGAAACAGAGAGTGAATAGAGTCAAAAGAGAGAGAGAGAGTGAGAGAGAGAGAGAAAGAGAGAGAGAGTAAGTTAGAAAGTAAGAGAGAGAGGGAGATAGAGACAGAGTCAGTTAGATAGAGCATGTGGAGAGAGAGAGGGGGGAAGAGAGTAAGTGCGAGAGAAATTGGGAGAGAGAGAAAGAAAGTGAGAGAAAGTTGGGGAGAGAGAAAGAGAAAGATCGAATGTATAAGATAGAGATAGAGAGATAAAAGATGAAACCAAGACAGATCGTGTGTGTGAGAGAAAGAGAGAGTGAAACAAGAGTAAGAGAGAGTGAGAGAGTGATAGAGAGAGTGAGACAGAGAAAGAAAGAAATTTAGATAGGAAGACAAAAGCCAAAACCATGACAGAGAGTGTGTGAGTTAAAGAGGGAGAGAAGAAAGAGAGAGAGAGTGAGAGAGAGAGAGAAAGATAGAGAGAGAGAGAGAGAGAGACAGAGAGAGTGACAGAGTAAGTTAGTGAGCACGAGTGAGAGAGGGAGAGAGAGAGAGTGAGTTAGATAGAGGGAGAGAGGTAGAGAGAGAGTTAATGTTAGAGAGAAAGAGAGACAGAGAAAGAGAGAGAGTGAAAGAGAGAGAGAGTGTGTGTTAGAGAGAGAGAGAAACAGAAAAAGAGACTTTAAGAGAGAGAGAGAAAGAGATAAAAACCAAAACCAAGACAGAGAGAGTGTGTGAGACAAAGACAGAATGAAGTTTGAGAGAGAGAGTGTGTGCGTGTATGTATGTGTGTGGGATAGAGAGAGAGATAGAGAAGCCGAAACCATGACAGAGAATGTGTGTGAGAAAGAGTGAGTGAAGAAAAATTAAGAGAGAGAGAGAGAAAGAGAAAGTATAAGAGAGAGATAGAGAGATAAAATCCGCAACCAAGGCATAGAGTGTGTGTGACAGAAAGAGAGAGTGAAAAAGTAAGAAAGAGAGTGAGTGAGAGGGTGAGAGAGAGAGAGAGAGAGAGAGAGAGAGAGCGAGAGAGAGAGAGAGAAGGAGAGGGAGAGAGAGAGAGAATGAGAGAGTGAGAAAGAGACGGAGACAGGGAGATGGAAAGAGTCAGTTAGAGAGAGTAAGTGTGAGAGAGAGAGAGGGAGAAAGAGAGTAAGTTCGAGAGAAATTGAGAGAGAGAAAGAACGTGAGAGTATGTTGTGGAGAGAGAAAGAGAAAGAGTGAAATTATAAGAGTGAGATAAAGAGAAAAAACCCGAAATCAAGACAAAGAGTGTGTGTGAGAGAAAGAGAGAGTGAAGAAAGAGGAACAGATAGTGAGAGAGGGAGAGAAAAAGAGGGACAGAGAGTGTGTGAGAGAAAGAGAGATAGGAAGACAAAAGCCGAAACTATGAAAGAGAGTGTGTGAGAGAAAGAGAGAATGAAGAAAGAGTCAGAGATAGATAGATAGAGAGAGAGAGTGAGAGAGAGAGAGGAGAGTGAGAGAGAGAGAGAGAGAAAGTGTAACAGAGAGGGAGTCTGTTAGAGAGAGGGAGTGAGAGAGAGAGAGCGAAATAGAGTAAGTTAGAGAGAAAGAGGGAGAGTGGCAAAGAGAGAGAGAGAAAGAGAGAGAGAGATAGAGAAACTATGAAAGAGAGTGTGTGAGAGAAGGAGAGATTGAAAAGAATAGGAGAGATAGATAGAGAGAGTGAGAGAGAGAGAGAGAAAGAGAGAGTAATATAAACAGATAGTAAGAGAGAGAGAGTCAGTTAGATAGAGGAGAGGGAGTGAGAGAGAGAGGTAAGGAGTAAGTTTGCGAGAAAGAACGAGGGAGAATGATTGAGAGTAAGTTGGAGAGAGAGAAAGAGTAAGAGAGAAAGAATAAGAGAGATGGATCGAGAGAGATGGAGAGATAAAAAGTACGAAACAAATACAGAGAGTGTGTGTGAGAGAAACAGAGAGTGAATAGAGTCAAAAGAGAGAGAGAGAGTGAGAGAGAGAGAGAGAAAGAGAGAGAGAGTAAGTTAGAAAGTAAGAGAGAGAGAGAGGGAGAGAGAGAGTGTCAGTTAGATAGAGCATGTGGAGAGAGAGAGAGAGGAAGAGAGTAAGTGCGACAGAAATTGGGAGAGAGAGAAAGAAAGTGAGAGAGAGTTGTGGATAGAGAAAGATAAAGATCGAATGTATAAGATAGAGATAGAGAGATAAACGCCGAAACCAAGGCAGTGTGTGTGAGAGAAAGAGAGAGTGAAACAAGAGTAAGAGAGAGTGAGAGAGTGATAGAGAGAGTGAGACAGAGAAAGAAAGAAATAGAGATAGGTAGACAAAAGCCAAAACCATGACAGAGAGTGTGTGAGTTAAAGAGGGAGAGAAGAAAGAGTGAGAGAGAGAGAGAGAGAGAGAGAGAGGGAGAGAGAGAGAGAGAGAGAAAGAGAGTAAGTTAGAGGGAAAGAGTAAGAGAGAGAGAAAGATCGAGAGAGTA
Source organism: Narcine bancroftii (assembly GCF_036971445.1). Lineage (NCBI taxonomy): Eukaryota > Metazoa > Chordata > Chondrichthyes > Torpediniformes > Narcinidae > Narcine > Narcine bancroftii. The sequence continues at coordinate 74,059 of NW_027211962.1, forward strand.
AGTTAGACAGAGAGAGAGAAATAGAGAAAGTATAAGAGAGAGATAGAGAGATAAAAGATGAAACCAAGACAGATCGTGTGTGTGAGAGAAAGAGTAAATTAAGAAGGAGTAAGAGAGAGAGAGTGAGAGAGAGAGAGAAAGATAGAGAGAGAGAGATAGAGAGAGAGAGACAGAGAGAGTGACAGAGTAAGTTCGTGAGCACGAGTGAGAGAGGGAGAGAGAGTGTGTGTTAGAGAGTGAGAGAGAAACAGATAAAGTGGGTTTAGGAGAGAGAGAGAGAAAGAGATAAAATCCAAAACCAAGACAGAGAGAGTGTGTGAGACAAAGAGAGAATGAAGATTGAGAGAGAGTGTGTGTGCGTGTATGTATGTGTGTGTGAGAGAGAGTAAGTATGAGAGAAATTGGGAGAGATAGAAAGAAAGTGAGAGAAAGTTGGGGAGAGAGAAAGAGAAAGATCGAAAGTATAAGATAGAGATAGAGAGATAAACGCCGGAACCAAGACAGTGTGTGTGAGAGAAATAGAGAGTGAAGCAATAGTAAGAGAGAGTGAGAGAGTGATAGAGAGAGAGAGACAGAGAAAGAAAGAATTAGAGATAGGAAGACAAAAGCCAAAACCATGACAGAGAGTGTGCGAGATAAAGAGAGAGAGAAGAAAGAGTGGGAGATAGAGAGAGAGAGAGAGAGAGAGAGAGAGAGTGACAGAGAGAGAGAGAGAAATAGAGATAGTATAAGAGAGAGATAGAGATAAAAGTTGAAACCATGACAGATCGTGTGTGTGAGTGAAAGAGTGAGTGAAGAAGGAGTAAGAGAGAGAGAGATAAAGAAAGAGAAAGTATAAGAGATAGAGAGATAAAAACCGAAACAAATACAGAGTGTGTTTGAGAAAGAGAGAGTGAATATAGAGTCAGAGAGAGAGAGAGAGAGAGAGAGAGAGAGAGAGAG
>NW_027211962.1:80000-110000 GCF_036971445.1 Narcine bancroftii
TAGAGAGAGAAAGACAGCGAAAGAGAGAGAGAAAGAGAGATAGGAAGACAAAAGCCAAAACAATGACAGAGTGTGTGAGAGAAAGAAAGAGAGTGAGGAAAGAGTGAGAGATAGATAGATAGATTGAGAGAGAGAGAGAGTAAGAGAGAGAGGGAGAGTAAGAGTGAGAGAAGGATCAAGAGAGTAAGTTAGAGAGAGAGAGAGAGAGAGAGAAATGGAGGAAGTACAAGAGAGAGATAGAGAGATAAAAGTCGAAACAAAAACAGAGTATGTGTGCGAAAACGAGAGAGTATAGAAAGTGTAAGAGAGAGTGAGAGAGAGAGAGAGTTAGTTAGAGAGAGGGAGTAAGAGATAGAGAGAAAGAGAGTAAGAGCGAGAAAGAGGGAGAGGAGAAAGAGTGAGAGTAAGTTGGAGAGAGAAAGAGAAAGAGAGAAAGTATGAGAGAGATAGAGAGATAAAAGTTGAAACAAAGACAGAGTGTGTGTGTGATAGAGAGAGTGAATATAGAGTGAGAGAGAGAGAGAGAAGAGAGAGAGAGTAAATTAGAAAGTAAGAGTGAGAGAAAGCTAGAGAGAGAGAGAGTAAGTTAGATAGAGCAAGTGGAGAGAGAGCGAGGAAGAGAGTAAGTATGAGAGAAATTGGGAGAGAGAGAAAGAAAGTGAGAGAATGTTGTGGACAGAGAAAGAGAAAGAGTGAAAGTATAAGAGAGAGATAATGAGATAAAATCCGAAATCAAGACAAAGAGTGTGTGTGAGAGAAAGAGTGAGTGAAGAAAGAGGAAAAGAGAGTGAGAAAGAGAAAGAAAGAGAGGAAGAGAGAGTGTGTGAGAGAAAGAGAGATAGGAAGACAAACGCCGAAACTATGAAAGAGAGTGTGTGAGAGAAAGAGAGAATGAAGAAAGAGTCAGAGATAGATAGATAGATAGAGAGAGAGAGAGAGAGAGAGAGAGAGAGGAGAGTGAGTGAGAGAGAGAGAGAAAGTGTAACAGAGAGGGAGTCTGTTAGAGAGAGGGAGTGAGAGAGAGAGAGAGAAAGAGAGTAAGTTAGAGAGAAAGAGGGAGAGTGGGAAAGAGAGAGAGAGAGAGAGAAAGAGAGAGAGAGAGATAGGGAAAGTGGGTTAGAAAGAAAAAAGCCGAAACCATGATGGAGCGTGTGTGTGAGAGAAGGAGAGATTGAAAATAGTAGGAGAGATAGATAGAGAGAGTGAGAGAGAGAGAGAGAGAGAGAGTGAGAGAGAGAGGGAGAGAGGGAGAGAGATAGAGTCAGTTAGAGAGAGGGAGTGAGCGAAAGAGAGAAAGAGAGGAAGTTTGAGAGAAAGAGGGAGAGAAAGTTATAGAGAGAAAAAGAGAAAAAGAGAAAGTAAAAGTGAGAGGGAGAGAAAAGACCAAACCAAGACAGTGTGTGTGTGAGAAAGAGAGAGTGAAGAATGAATGAGAGATAGATAGATAGAGAGAGAAAGACAGCGAAAGAGAGAGAGAAAGAGAGATAGGAAGACAAAAGCCAAAACAATGACAGAGTGTGTGAGAGAAAGAAAGAGAGTGAGGAAAGAGTGAGAGATAGATAGATAGATTGAGTGAGAGAGAGAGTAAGAGAGAGAGGGAGAGTAAGAGTGAGAGAAAGATCAAGAGAGTAAGTTATAGAGAGAGAGAGAGAGAAGAAATGGAGGAAGTACAAGAGAGAGATAGAGAGATAAAAGTCGAAACAAAACAGACTATGTGTGCGAGAACGAGAGAGTATAGAAAGTGTAAGAGAGAGTGAGAGAGAGAGAGTTAGTTAGAGAGAGGGAGTAAGAGATAGAGAGAAAGAGAGTAAGAGCGAGAAAGATGGAGAGGGAGAAAGAGTGAGAGTAAGTTGGAGAGAGAGAAAGAGAAAGAGAGAAAGTATGAGAGAGACAGAGAAATAAAAGTTGAAACAAAGACAGAGTGTGTGTGTGATAGAGAGAGTGAATATAGAGTGAGAGAGAGAGAAAGAAGAGAGAGAGAGTAAATTAGAAAGTAAGAGTGAGAGAAAGCTAGAGAGAGAGAGAGTCAGTTAGATAGAGCAAGTGGAGAGAGAGAGAGGAAGAGAGTAAGTATGAGAGAGACAGAGAGATAAAAGTTGAAACAAAGACAGAGTGTGTGTGTGATATAGAGTGTGAATATAGAGTGAGAGAGAGAGAGAGAGAGAGTAATATAAACAGATAGTAAGAGAGAGAGAGTCAGTTAGATAGAGGAGAGGGAGTGAGAGAGAGAGGTAAGGAGTAAGTTTGCGAGAAAGAGGGAGAGAGAAAGAGTGAGAGTAAGTTGGAGAGAGAGAAAGAGTAAGAGAGAAAGAATAAGAGAGATGGATCGAGAGAGATGGAGAGATAAAAAGTACGAAACAAATACAGTGTGTGTGAGAGAAACAGAGAGTGAATAGAGTCAAAAGAGAGAGAGAGAGTGAGAGAGAGAGAGAAAGAGAGAGAGAGTAAGTTAGAAAGTAAGAGAGGGAGAGAGGGAGAGAGAGAGAGAGTCAGTTAGATAGAGCATGTGGAGAGAGAGAGAGAGAGGAAGAGAGTAAGTGCGAGAGAAATTGGGAGAGAGAGAAAGAAAGTGAGAGAAAGTTGGGGAGAGAGAAAGAGAAAGATCGAATGTATAAGATAGAGATAGAGAGATAAACGCCGAAACCAAGGCAGTGTGTGTGAGAGAAAGAGAGAGTGAAACAAGAGTAAGAGAGAGTGAGAGAGTGATAGAGAGAGTGAGACAGAGAAAGAAAGAAATAGAGATAGGAAGACAAAAGCCAAAACCATGACAGAGAGTGTGTGAGTTAAAGAGGGAGAGAAGAAAGAGTGAGAGAGAGAGAGAAAGAGAGGGACAGAGAGTGTGTGAGAGAAAGAGAGATAGGAAGACAAAAGCCGAAACTATGAAAGAGAGTGTGTGAGAGAAAGAGAGAATGAAGAAAGAGTCAGAGTTAGATAGATAGATAGAGAGAGAGAGAGAGAGAGAGAGAGGAGAGAGAGAGAGAGAGAGAGAGAGAAAGTGTAACAGAGAGGGAGTCTGTTAGAGAGAGGGAGTGAAAGAGAGAAAGAGAGAAAGAGAGTAAGTTAGAGAGAAAGAGGGAGAGTGGGAAAGAGAGAGAGAGAGAGAAAGAGAGAGAGAGATAGAGAAACTATGAAAGAGAGTGTGTGAGAGAAGGAGAGATTGAAAAGAGTAGGAGAGATAGATAGAGAGAGTGAGTGAGAGAGAGAGAAAGAGAGAGGGAGAGAGATAGAGTCAGTTAGAGAGTGGGAGTGAGCGAGAGAGAGAAAGAGAGGAAGTTTGAGAGAAAGAGGGAGAGAAAGTTATTGAGAGAAAAAGAGAAAAAGAGAAAGTAAAAGTGAGAGGGAGAGAAAAGACCAAACCAAGACAGTGTGTGTGTGAGAAAGAGAAAGTGAAGAAAGAATGAGAGATAGATAGATAGAGAGAGAAAGACAGTGAAAGAGAGAGAGAAAGAGAGATAGGAAGACAAAAGCCAAAACAATGACAGAGTGTGTGAGAGAAAGAAAGAGAGTGAGGAAAGAGTGAGAGATAGATAGATAGATTAAGAGAGAGAGAGAGTAAGAGAGAGAGGGAGAGTAAGAGTGAGAGAAAGATCAAGGGAGTAAGTTAGAGAGAGAGAGAGACAGAGAAAGAGAGAGAGTGAAAGAGAGAGATAGTGAGTTAGAGAAAGAGAGAAACAGAAAAAGAGAGTTTAAGAGAGAGAGAGAAAGAGATAAAAACCAAAACCAAGACAGAGAGAGTGTGTGAGACAAAGAGAGAATGAAGATTGAGAGAGAGTGTGTGTGCGTGTATGTGTGTGTGTGTGAGAGAGAGAGAGAGATAGAGAAGCCGAAACCATGACAGAGAATGTGTGTGAGAAAGAGTGAGTGAAGAAAAATTAAGAGAGAGAGAGAGAAAGAGAAAGTATAAGAGAGAGATAGAGAGATAAAAGACGCAACCAAGGCATAGAGTGTGTGTGACAGAAAGAGAGAGTGAAAAAGTAAGAAAGAGAGTGAGGGGGAGGGTGAGAGAGAGAGAGAGAGAGAGAGAGTGAGGGAGAGAAAGAGAGAGAGAGAGAGAGAGAGCGACAGAGAGAGAGAGAGGGAGAGAGAGAGAGAGAGAATGAGAGTGTGAGAAAGAGACGGAGACAGGGAGAGTGAAAGAGTCAGTTAGAGGGAGTAAGTGTGAGAGAGAGAGAGGGAGAAAGAGAGTAAGTTCGAGAGAAATTGAGAGAGAGAAAGAACGTGAGAGAATGTTGTGGAGAGAGAAAGAGAAAGAGTGAAGGTATAAGAGAGAGATAAAGAGGAAAAAATCCGAAATCAAGACAAAGAGTGTGTGTGAGAGAAAGAGAGAGTGAAGAAAGAGGAACAGAGAGTGAGAGAGAGAGAGAAAGAGAGGGACAGAGAGTGTGTGAGAGAAAGAGAGATAGGAAGACAAAAGCCGAAACTATGAAAGTGTGTGAGAGAAAGAGAGAATGAAGAGAGTCAGAGATAGATAGATAGATAGATAGAGAGAGAGAGAGAGAGAGAGAGAGAGAGAGAGAGGAGAGTGAGAGAGAGAGAGAGAGAGAAAGTGTAACAGAGAGGGAGTCTGTTAGAGAGAGGGAGTGAGAGAGAGAGAGAGAAAGAGAGTAAGTTAGAGAGAAAGAGGGAGAGTGGGAAAGAGAGAGAGAGAGAGAAAGAGAGAGAGATAGAGAAACTATGAAGAGAGTGTGTGAGAGAAGGAGAGATTGAAAAGAGTAGGAGAGATAGATTGAGAGAGTGAGAGAGAGAGAGAGAGAGGGAGAGAGATAGAGTCAGTTAGAGAGTGGGAGTGAGCGAGAGAGAGAAAGAGAGGAAGTTTGAGAGAAAGAGGGAGAGAAAGTTATTGAGAGAAAAAGAGAAAAAAGAGAAAGTAAAAGTGAGAGGGAGAGAAAAGACCAAACCAAGACAGTGTGTGTGTGAGAAAGAGAGAGTGAAGAATGAATGAGAGATGGATAGATAGAGAGAGAAAGACAGCGAAAGAGAGAGAGAAAGAGAGATAGGAAGACAAAAGCCAAAACAATGACAGAGTGTGTGAGAGAAAGAAAGAGAGTGAGGAAAGAGTGAGAGATAGATAGATAGATTGAGAAAGAGAGAGAGTAAGAGAGAGGAGAGTAAGAGTGAGAGAAAGATCAAGAGAGTAAGTTAGAAAGAGAGAGAGAGAGAGAGAGAGAGAAATGGAGGAAGTACAAGAGAGAGATAGAGAGATAAAAGTCGAAACAAAACAGAGTATGTGTGCGAGAACGAAAGAGTATAGAAAGTGTAAGAGAGAGTGAGAGAGAGAGAGAGTTATTTAGAGAGAGGGAGTAAGAGATAGATAGAAAGAGAGTAAGAGCGAGAAAGAGGGAGAGGGAGAAAAAGTGAGAGTAAGTTGGAGAGAGAAAGAGAAAGAGAGAAAGTATGAGAGAGATAGAGAGATAAAAGTTGAAACAAAGACAGAGTGTGTGTGTGATAGAGAGAGTGAATATAGAGTGAGAGAGAGAGAGAAGAGAGAGAGAGTAAATTAGAAAGTAAGAGTGAGAGAAAGCTAGAGAGAGAGAGAGTAAGTTAGATAGAGCAAGTGGAGAGAGAGCGAGGAAGAGAGTAAGTATGAGAGAAATTGGGAGAGAGAGAAAGAAAGTGAGAGAATGTTGTGGAGAGAGAAAGAGAAAGAGTGAAAGTATAAGAGAGAGATAATGAGATAAAATCCGAAATCAGACAAAGAGTGTGTGTGAGAGAAAGAGAGAGTGAAGAAAGAGGAAAAGAGAGTGAGAAAGAGAAAGAAAGAGAGGAAGAGAGAGTGTGTGAGAGAAAGAGAGATAGGAAGACAAACGCCGAAACTATGAAAGAGAGTGTGTGAGAGAAAGAGAGAATGAAGAAAGAGTCAGAGATAGATAGATAGAGAGAGAGAGAGAGTGAGAGAGAGAGAGGAGAGTGAGTGAGAGAGAGAGAGAAAGTGTAACAGAGAGGGAGTCTGTTAGAGAGAGGAGTGAGAGAGAGAGAGAGAAAGAGAGTAAGTTAGAGAGAAAGAGGGAGAGTGGGAAAGAGAGAGAGAGAGAGAGAGAAAGAGAGAGAGAGATAGAGAAAGTGGGTTAGAAAGAAAAAAGCCGAAACCATGATGGAGCGTGTGTGTGAGAGAAGGAGAGATTGAAAATAGTAGGAGAGATAGATAGAGAGAGTGAGAGAGAGAGAGAGAGAGTGAGAGAGAGAGGGAGAGAGGGAGAGAGATAGAGTCAGTTAGAGAGAGGGAGTGAGCGAAAGAGAGAACGAGAGGAAGTTTGAGAGAAAGAGGGAGAGAAAGTTATAGAGAGAAAAAGAGAAAAAGAGAAAGTAAAAGTGAGAGGGAGAGAAAAGACCAAACCAAGACAGTGTGTGTGTGATAGAGAGAGTGAATATAGAGTGAGAGAGAGAGAGAAGAGAGAGAGAGTAAATTAGAAAGTAAGAGTGAGAGAAAGCTAGAGAGAGAGAGAGTAAGTTAGATAGAGCAAGTGGAGAGAGAGCGAGGAATAGAGTAAGTATGAGAGAAATTGAGAGAGAGAGAAAGAAAGTGAGAGAATGTTGTGGAGAGAGAAAGAGAAAGAGTGAAAGTATAAGAGAGAGATAATGAGATAAAATCCGAAATCAAGACAAAGAGTGTGTGTGAGAGAAAGAGAGAGTGAAGAAAGAGGAAAAGAGAGTGAGAAAGAGAAAGAAAGAGAGGAAGAGAGAGTGTGTGAGAGAAAGAGAGATAGGAAGACAAACGCCGAAACTATGAAAGAGAGTGTGTGAGAGAAAGAGAGAATGAAGAAAGAGTCAGAGATAGATAGATAGAGAGAGAGAGAGAGAGAGAGAGAGAGAGAGGAGAGTGAGTGAGAGAGAGAGAGAAAGTGTAACAGAGAGGGAGTCTGTTAGAGAGAGGGAGTGAGAGAGAGAGAGAGAAAGAGAGTAAGTTAGAGAGAAAGAGGGAGAGTGGGAAAGAGAGAGAGAGAGAGAAAGAGAGAGAGAGATAGAGAAAGTGGTTAGAAAGAAAAAAGCCGAAACCATGATGGAGCGTGTGTGTGAGAGAAGGAGAGATTGAAAATAGTAGGAGAGATAGATAGAGAGAGTGAGAGAGAGAGAGAGAGAGTGAGAGAGAGAGGGAGAGAGGGAGAGAGATAGAGTCAGTTAGAGAGAGGGAGTGAGCGAAAGAGAGAAAGAGAGGAAGTTTGAGAGAAAGAGGGAGAGAAAGTTATAGAGAGAAAAAGAGAAAAAGAGAAAGTAAAAGTGAGAGGGAGAGAAAAGACCAAACCAAGACAGTGTGTGTGTGAGAAAGAGAGAGTGAAGAATGAATGAGAGATAGATAGATAGAGAGAGAAAGACAGCGAAAGAGAGAGAGAAAGAGAGATAGGAAGACAAAAGCCAAAACAATGACAAAGTGTGTGAGAGAAAGAAAGGGAGTGAGGAAAGAGTGAGAGATAGATAGATAGATTGAGTGAGAGAGAGAGTAAGAGAGAGAGGGAAAGTAAGAGTGAGAGAAAGATCAAGAGAGTAAGTTAGAGAGAGAGAGAGAGAGAGAAATGGAGGAAGTACAAGAGAGAGATAGAGAGATAAAAGTCGAAACAAAAACAGACTATGTGTGCGAGAACGAGAGAGTATAGAAAGTGTAAGAGAGAGTGAGAGAGAGAGAGAGTTAGTTAGAGAGAGGGAGTAAGAGATAGAGAGAAAGAGAGTAAGAGCGAGAAAGATGGAGAGGTTGAAAGAGTGAGAGTAAGTTGGAGAGAGAGAAAGAGAAAGAGAGAAAGTATGAGAGAGACAGAGAGATAAAAGTTGAAACAAAGACAGAGTGTGTGTGTGATAGAGAGAGTGAATATAGAGTGAGAGAGAGAGAGAGAAGAGAGAGAGAGTAAATAGAAAGTAAGAGTGAGAGAAAGCTAGAGAGAGAGAGAGTCAGTTGATAGAGCAAGTGGAGAGAGAGAGAGGAAGAGAGTAAGTATGAGAGAGACAGAGAGATAAAAGTTGAAACAAAGACAGAGTGTGTGTGTGATATAGAGTGTGAATATAGAGTGAGAGAGAGAGAGAGAGAGAGTAATATAAACAGATAGTAAGAGAGAGAGAGTCAGTTAGATAGAGGAGAGGGAGTGAGAGAGAGAGGTAAGGAGTAAGTTTGCGAGAAAGAGGGAGAGAGAAAGAGTGAGAGTAAGTTGGAGAGAGAGAAAGAGTAAGAGAGAAAGAATAAGAGAGATGGATCGAGAGAGATGGAGAGATAAAAAGTACGAAACAAATACAGAGAGTGTGTGTGAGAGAAACAGAGAGTGAATAGAGTCAAAAGAGAGAGAGAGAGAGAAAGAGAGAGAGAGTAAGTTAGAAAGTAAGAGGGAGAGAGGGAGAGAGAGAGAGAGTCAGTTAGATAGAGCATGTGGAGAGAGAGAGAGAGGAAGAGAGTAAGTGCGAGAGAAAATGGGAGAGAGAGAAAGAAAGTGAGAGAAAGTTGGGGAGAGAGAAAGAGAAAGATCGAATGTATAAGATAGAGATAGAGAGATAAACGCCGAAACCAAGGCAGTGTGTGTGAGAGAAAGAGAGAGTGAAACAAGAGTAAGAGAGAGTGAGAGAGTGATAGAGAGAGTGAGACAGAGAAAGAAAGAAATAGAGATAGGAAGACAAAAGCCAAAACCATGACAGAGAGTGTGTGAGTTAAAGAGGGAGAGAAGAAAGAGTGAGAGAGAGAGAGAAAGAGAGGGACAGAGAGTGTGTGAGAGAAAGAGAGATAGGAAGACAAAAGCCGAAACTATGAAAGAGCGTGTGTGAGAGAAAGAGAGAATGAAGAAAGAGTCAGAGTTAGATAGATAGAGAGAGAGAGAGAGAGAGAGAGAGAGAGAGAGGAGAGTGAGAGAGAGAGAGAGAGAGAAAGTGTAACAGAGAGGGAGTCTGTTAGAGAGAGGGAGTGAAAGAGAGAAAGAGAGAAAGAGAGTAAGTTAGAGAGAAAGAGGGAGAGTGGGAAAGAGAGAGAGAGAGAGAAAGAGAGAGAGAGATAGAGAAACTATGAAAGAGAGTGTGTGAGAGAAGGAGAGATTGAAAAGAGTAGGAGAGATAGATAGAGAGAGTGAGAGAGAGAGAGAGAGGGAGAGAGGGAGAGAGATAGAGTCAGTTAGAGAGTGGGAGTGAGCGAGAGAGAGAAAGAGAGGAAGTTTGAGAGAAAGAGGGAGAGAAAGTTATTGAGAGAAAAAGAGAAAAAGAGAAAGTAAAAGTGAGAGGGAGAGCAAAGACCAAACCAAGACAGTGTGTGTGTGAGAAAGAGAGAGTGAAGAAAGAATGAGAGATAGATAGATAGAGAGAGAAAAACAGTGAAAGAGAGAGAGAAAGAGAGATAGGAAGACAAAAGCCAAAACAATGACAGAGTGTGTGAGAGAAAGAAAGAGGGTGAGGAAAGAGTGAGAGATAGATAGATAGATAGATTGAGAGAGAGAGAGAGTAAGAGAGAGAGGGAGAGTAAGAGTGAGAGAAAGATCAAGAGAGTAAGTTAGAGAGAGAGAGAGACAGAGAAAGAGAGAGAGTGAAAGAGAGAGAGAGAGTGAGTTAGAGAAAGAGAGAAACAGAAAAAGAGTGTTTAAGAGAGAGAGAGAAAGAGATAAAAACCAAAACCAAGACAGAGAGAGTGTGTGAGACAAAGAGAGAATGAAGATTGAGAGAGAGAGTGTGTGCGTGTATGTGTGTGTGAAAGAGTGAGTGAAGAAAAATTAAGAGAGAGAGAGAAAAAGAGAAAGTATAAGAGAGAGATAGAGAGATAAAAGCCGCAACCAAGGCATAGAGTGTGTGTGACAGAAAGAGAGAGTGAAAAAGTAAGAAAGAGAGTGAGGGGGAGGGTGAGAGAGAGAGAGAGAGAGAGAGAGAGAGAGAGGGAGAGAAAGAGAGAGAGAGAGAGAGAGAGAGAGAGAGAGAGAGCGACAGAGAGAGAGAGTGAGAGGGAGAGAGAGAGAGAGAATGAGAGTGTGAGAAAGAGACGGAGACAGGGAGAGTGAAAGAGTCAGTTAGAGAGAGTAAGTGTGAGAGAGAGAGAGGGAGAAAGAGAGTAAGTTCGAGAGAAATTGAGAGAGAGAAAGAACGTGAGAGAATGTTGTGGAGAAAGAAAGAGAAAGAGTGAAAGTATAAGAGAGAGATAAAGAGAAAAAATCCGAAATCAAGACAAAGAGTGTGTGTGAGAGAAAGAGAGAGTGAAGAAAGAGGAACAGAGAGTGAGAGAGAGAGAGAAAGAAAGGGACAGAGAGTGTGTGAGAGAAAGAGAGATAGGAAGACAAAAGCCGAAACTATGAAAGAGAGTGTGTGAGAGAAAGAGAGAATGAAGAGAGTCAGAGATAGATAGATAGAGAGAGAGAGAGAGAGAGAGAGAGAGAGAGAGAGAGAGAGAGAGAGAGAGAGAGAGGAGAGTGAGAGAGAGAGAGAGAAAGTGTAACAGAGAGGGAGTCTGTTAGAGAGAGGGAGTGAGAGAGAGAGAGAGAGAAAGAGAGTAAGTTAGAGAGAAAGAGGGAGAGTGGGAAAGAGAGAGAGAGAGAGAAAGAGAGAGAGATAGAGAAACTATGAAAGAGAGTGTGTGAGAGAAGGAGAGATTGAAAAGAGTAGGAGAGATAGATTGAGAGAGTGAGAGAGAGAGAGAGAGAGAGGGAGAGAGGGAGAGAGATAGAGTCAGTTAGAGAGAGGGAGTGAGCGAGAGAGAGAAAGAGAGGAAGTTTGAGAGAAAGAGGGAGAGAAATTTATTGAGAGAAAAAGAGAAAAAGAGAAAGTAAAAGTGAGAGGGAGAGAAAAGACCAAACCAAGACAGTGTGTGTGTGAGAAAGAGAGAGTGAAGAATGAATGAGAGATGGATAGATAGAGAGAGAAAGACAGCGAAAGAGAGAGAGAAAGAGAGATAGGAAGACAAAAGCCAAAACAATGACAGAGTGTGTGAGAGAAAGAAAGAGAGTGAGGAAAGAGTGAGAGATAGATAGATAGATTGAGAGGGAGAGAGAGTAAGAGAGAGGGAGAGTAAGAGTGAGAGAAAGATCAAGAGAGTAAGTTAGAAAGAGAGAGAGAGAGAGAGAGAGAAATGGAGGAAGTACAAGAGAGAGATAGAGAGATAAAAGTCGACACAAAAACAGAGTATGTGTGCGAGAACGAGAGAGTATAGAAAGTGTAAGAGAGAGTGAGAGAGAGAGAGTTATTTAGAGAGAGGGAGTAACAGATAGAGAGAAAGAGAGTAAGAGCGAGAAAGAGGGAGAGGGAGAAAGAGTGAGAGTAAGTTGGAGAGAGAAAGAGAAAGAGAGAAAGTATGAGAGAGATAGAGAGATAAAAGTTGAAACAAAGACAGAGTGTGTGTGTGATAGAGAGAGTGAATATAGAGTGAGAGAGAGAGAGAAGAGAGAGAGAGTAAATTAGAAAGTAAGAGTGAGAGAAAGCTAGAGAGAGAGAGAGTAAGTTAGATAGAGCAAGTGGAGAGAGAGCGAGGAAGAGAGTAAGTATGAGAGAAATTGGGAGAGAGAGAAAGAAAGTGAGAGAATGTTGTGGAGAGAGAAAGAGAAAGAGTGAAAGTATAAGAGAGAGATAATGAGATAAAATCCGAAATCAAGACAAAGAGTGTGTGTGAGAGAAAGAGAGAGTGAAGAAAGAGGAAAAGAGAGTGAGAAAGAGAAAGAAAGAGAGGAAGAGAGAGTGTGTGAGAGAAAGAGAGATAGGAAGACAAACGCCGAAACTATGAAAGAGAGTGTGTGAGAGAAAGAGAGAATGAAGAAAGAGTCAGAGATAGATAGATAGAGAGAGAGAGAGAGAGAGAGAGAGGAGAGTGAGTGAGAGAGAGAGAGAAAGTGTAACAGAGAGGGAGTCTGTTAGAGAGAGGGAGTGAGAGAGAGAGAGAGAAAGAGAGTAAGTTAGAGAGAAAGAGGGAGAGTGGGAAAGAGAGAGAGAGAGAGAGAAAGAGAGAGAGAGATAGAGAAAGTGGGTTAGAAAGAAAAAAGCCGAAACCATGATGGAGCGTGTGTGTGAGAGAAGGAGAGATTGAAAATAGTAGGAGAGATAGATAGAGAGAGTGAGAGAGAGAGAGAGAGAGTGAGAGAGAGAGGGAGAGAGGGAGAGAGATAGAGTCAGTTAGAGAGAGGGAGTGAGCGAAAGAGAGAAAGCGAGGAAGTTTGAGAGAAAGAGGGAGAGAAAGTTATAGAGAGAAAAAGAGAAAAAGAGAAAGTAAAAGTGAGAGGGAGAGAAAAGACCAAACCAAGACAGTGTGTGTGTGAGAAAGAGAGAGTGAAGAATGAATGAGAGATAGATAGATAGAGAGAGAAAGACAGCGAAAGAGAGAGAGAAAGAGAGATAGGAAGACAAAAGCCAAAACAATGAAGTGTGTGAGAGAAAGAAAGAGAGTGAGGAAAGAGTGAGAGATAGATAGATAGATTGAGTGAGAGAGAGAGTAAGAGAGAGAGGGAGAGTAAGAGTGAGAGAAAGATCAAGAGAGTAAGTTAGAGAGAGAGAGAGAGAGAGAAATGGAGGAAGTACAAGAGAGAGATAGAGAGATAAAAGTCGAAACAAAAACAGACTATGTTGTGCGAGAACGAGAGAGTATAGAAAGTGTAAGAGAGAGTGAGAGAGAGAGAGAGGTTAGTTAGAGAGAGGGAGTAAGAGATAGAGAGAAAGAGAGTAAGAGCGAGAAAGATGGAGAGGGAGAAAGAGTGAGAGTAAGTTGGAGAGAGAGAAAGAGAAAGAGAGAAAGTATGAGAGAGACAGAGAGATAAAAGTTGAAACAAAGACAGAGTGTGTGTGTGATAGAGAGAGTGAATATAGAGTGAGAGAGAGAGAAGAGAGAGAGAGTAAATTAGAAAGTAAGAGTGAGAGAAAGCTAGAGAGAGAGAGAGTCAGTTAGATAGAGCAAGTGGAGAGAGAAGAGAGGAAAGGAGTAAGTATGAGAGAGACAGAGAGATAAAAGTTGAAACAAAGACAGAGTGTGTGTGTGATATAGAGTGTGAATATAGAGTGAGAGAGAGAGAGAGAGAGTAATATAAACAGATAGTAAGAGAGAGAGAGTCAGTTAGATAGAGGAGAGGGAGTGAGAGAGAGAGGTAAGGAGTAGTTTGCGAGAAAGAGGGAGAGAGAAAGAGTGAGAGTAAGTTGGAGAGAGAGAAAGAGTAAGAGAGAAAGAATAAGAGAGATGGATCGAGAGAGATGGAGAGATAAAAAGTACGAAACAAATACAGAGAGTTGTGTGTGAGAGAAACAGAGAGTGAATAGAGTCAAAAGAGAGAGAGAGAGTGAGAGAGAGAGAGAAAGAGAGAGAGAGTAAGTTAGAAAGTAAGAGGGAGAGAGGGAGAGAGAGAGAGAGTCAGTTAGATAGAGCATGTGGAGAGAGAGAGAGAGGAAGAGAGTAAGTGCGAGAGAAAATGGGAGAGAGAGAAAGAAAGTGAGAGGAAAGTTGGGGAGAGAGAAAGAGAAAGATCGAATGTATAAGATAGAGATAGAGAGATAAACGCCGAAACAAGGCAGTGTGTGTGAGAGAAAGAGAGAGTGAAACAAGAGTAAGAGAGAGTGAGAGAGTGATAGAGAGAGTGAGACTGAGAAAGAAAGAAATAGAGATAGGAAGACAAAAGCCAAAACCATGACAGAGAGTGTGTGAGTTAAAGAAGGGAGAGAAGAAAGAGTGAGAGAGAGAGAGAAAGAGAGGGACAGAGAGTGTGTGAGAGAAAGAGAGATAGGAAGACAAAAGCCGAAACTATGAAGAGCGTGTGTGAGAGAAAGAGAGAATGAAGAAAGAGTCAGAGTTAGATAGATAGAGAGAGAGAGAGAGAGAGAGAGAGAGAGGAGGAGAGTGAGAGAGAGATGAGAGAGAGAAAGTGTAACAGAGAGGGAGTCTGTTAGAGAGAGGGAGTGAAAGAGAGAAAGAGAGAAAGAGAGTAAGTTAGAGAGAAAGAGGGAGAGTGGGAAAGAGAGAGAGAGAGAGAAAGAGAGAGAGAGATAGAGAAACTATGAAAGAGAGTGTGTGAGAGAAGGAGAGATTGAAAAGAGTAGGAGAGATAGATAGAGAGAGTGAGAGAGAGAGAGAGAGGGAGAGAGGGAGAGAGATAGAGTCAGTTAGAGAGTGGGAGTGAGCGAGAGAGAGAAAGAGAGGAAGTTTGAGAGAAAGAGGGAGAGAAAGTTATGAGAGAAAAAGAGAAAAAGAGAAAGTAAAGTGAGAGGGAGAGCAAAGACCAAACCAAGACAGTGTGTGTGTGAGAAAGAGAGAGTGAAGAAAGAATGAGAGATAGATAGATAGAGAGAGGAAAAACAGTGAAAGAGAGAGAGAAGAGAGATAGGAAGACAAAAGCCAAAACAATGACAGAGTGTGTGAGAGAAAGAAAGAGGGTGAGGAAAGAGTGAGAGATAGATAGTAGATAGATTGAGAGAGAGAGAGAGTAAGAGAGAGAGGGAGAGTAAGAGTGAGAGAAAGATCAAGAGAGTAAGTTAGAGAGAGAGAGAGACAGAGAAAGAGAGAGAGTGAAAGAGAGAGAGAGTGAGTTAGAGAAAGAGAGAAACAGAAAAAGAGTGTTTAAGAGAGAGAGAGAAAGAGATTAAAAACCAAAACCAAGACAGAGAGAGTGTGTGAGACAAAGAGAGAATGAAGATTGAGAGAGAGAGTGTGTGCGTGTATGTGTGTGTGAAAGAGTGATGTGAAGAAAAATTAAGAGAGAGAGAGAAAAAGAGAAAGTATAAGAGAGAGATAGAGAGATAAAAGCCGCAACCAAGGCATAGAGTGTGTGTGACAGAAGAGAGAGTGAAAAAGTAAGAAAGAGAGTGAGGGGGAGGGTGAGAGAGGAGAGAGAGAGAGAGAGAGAGGGAGAGAGAAGAGAGAGAGAGAGAGAGAGAGAGAGAGAGAGAGAGAGCGACAGAGAGAGAGAGTGAGAGGGAGAGAGAGAGAGAGAATGAGAGTGTGAGAAAGAGACGGAGACAGGGAGAGTGAAAGAGTCAGTTAGAGAGAGTAAGTGTGAGAGAGAGAGAGGGAGAAAGAGAGTAAGTTCGAGAGAAATTGAGAGAGAGAAAGAACGTGAGAGAATGTTGTGGAGAAAGAAAGAGAAAGAGTGAAAGTATAAGAGAGAGATAAAGAGAAAAATCCGAAATCAAGACAAAGAGTGTGTGTGAGAGAAAGAGAGAGTGAAGAAAGAGGAACAGAGAGTGAGAGAGAGAGAGAAAGAAAGGGACAGAGAGTGTGTGAGAGAAAGAGAGATAGGAAGACAAAAGCCGAAACTATGAAAGAGAGTGTGTGAGAGAAAGAGAGAATGAAGAGAGTCAGAGATAGATAGATAGAGAGAGAGAGAGAGAGAGAGAGAGAGAGAGAGAGAGAGAGAGAGAGAGAGAGAGAGGAGAGTGAGAGAGAGAGAGAGAAAGTGTAACAGAGAGGGAGTCTGTTAGAGAGAGGGAGTGAGAGAGAGAGAGAGAGAAAGAGAGTAAGTTAGAGAGAAAGAGGGAGAGTGGGAAAGAGAGAGAGAGAGAGAAAGAGAGAGAGATAGAGAAACTATGAAAGAGAGTGTGTGAGAGAAGGAGAGATTGAAAAGAGTAGGAGAGATAGATTGAGAGAGTGAGAGAGAGAGAGAGAGAGAGGGAGAGAGGGAGAGAGATAGAGTCAGTTAGAGAGAGGGAGTGAGCGAGAGAGAGAAAGAGAGGAAGTTTGAGAGAAAGAGGGAGAGAAATTTATTGAGAGAAAAAGAGAAAAAGAGAAAGTAAAAGTGAGAGGGAGAGAAAAGACCAAACCAAGACAGTGTGTGTGTGAGAAAGAGAGAGTGAAGAATGAATGAGAGATGGATAGATAGAGAGAGAAAGACAGCGAAAGAGAGAGAGAAAGAGAGATAGGAAGACAAAAGCCAAAACAATGACAGAGTGTGTGAGAGAAAGAAAGAGAGTGAGGAAAGAGTGAGAGATAGATAGATAGATTGAGAGGGAGAGAGAGTAAGAGAGAGGGAGAGTAAGAGTGAGAGAAAGATCAAGAGAGTAAGTTAGAAAGAGAGAGAGAGAGAGAGAGAGAAATGGAGGAAGTACAAGAGAGAGATAGAGAGATAAAAGTCGACACAAAAACAGAGTATGTGTGCGAGAACGAGAGAGTATAGAAAGTGTAAGAGAGAGTGAGAGAGAGAGAGTTATTTAGAGAGAGGGAGTAAGAGATAGAGAGAAAGAGAGTAAGAGCGAGAAAGAGGGAGAGGGAGAAAGAGTGAGAGTAAGTTGGAGAGAGAAAGAGAAAGAGAGAAAGTATGAGAGAGATAGAGAGATAAAAGTTGAAACAAAGACAGAGTGTGTGTGTGATAGAGAGAGTGAATATAGAGTGAGAGAGAGAGAGAAGAGAGAGAGAGTAAATTAGAAAGTAAGAGTGAGAGAAAGCTAGAGAGAGAGAGAGTAAGTTAGATAGAGCAAGTGGAGAGAGAGCGAGGAAGAGAGTAAGTATGAGAGAAATTGGGAGAGAGAGAAAGAAAGTGAGAGAATGTTGTGGAGAGAGAAAGAGAAAGAGTGAAAGTATAAGAGAGAGATAATGAGATAAAATCCGAAATCAAGACAAAGAGTGTGTGTGAGAGAAAGAGAGAGTGAAGAAAGAGGAAAAGAGAGTGAGAAAGAGAAAGAAAGAGAGGAAGAGAGAGTGTGTGAGAGAAAGAGAGATAGGAAGACAAACGCCGAAACTATGAAAGAGAGTGTGTGAGAGAAAGAGAGAATGAAGAAAGAGTCAGAGATAGATAGATAGAGAGAGAGAGAGAGAGAGAGAGAGGAGAGTGAGTGAGAGAGAGAGAGAAAGTGTAACAGAGAGGGAGTCTGTTAGAGAGAGGGAGTGAGAGAGAGAGAGAGAAAGAGAGTAAGTTAGAGAGAAAGAGGGAGAGTGGGAAAGAGAGAGAGAGAGAGAGAAAGAGAGAGAGAGATAGAGAAAGTGGGTTAGAAAGAAAAAAGCCGAAACCATGATGGAGCGTGTGTGTGAGAGAAGGAGAGATTGAAAATAGTAGGAGAGATAGATAGAGAGAGTGAGAGAGAGAGAGAGAGAGTGAGAGAGAGAGGGAGAGAGGGAGAGAGATAGAGTCAGTTAGAGAGAGGGAGTGAGCGAAAGAGAGAAAGCGAGGAAGTTTGAGAGAAAGAGGGAGAGAAAGTTATAGAGAGAAAAAGAGAAAAAGAGAAAGTAAAAGTGAGAGGGAGAGAAAAGACCAAACCAAGACAGTGTGTGTGTAAGAAAGAGAGAGTGAAGAATGAATGAGAGATAGATAGATAGAGAGAGAAAGACAGCGAAAGAGAGAGAGAAAGAGAGATAGGAAGACAAAAGCCAAAACAATGACAGTGTGTGAGAGAAAGAAAGAGAGTGAGGAAAGAGTGAGAGATAGATAGATAGATTGAGTGAGAGAGAGAGTAAGAGAGAGAGGGAGAGTAAGAGTGAGAGAAAGATCAAGAGAGTAAGTTAGAGAGAGAGAGAGAGAGAGAAATGGAGGAAGTACAAGAGAGAGATAGAGAGATAAAAGTCGAAACAAAAACAGACTATGTGTGCGAGAACGAGAGAGTATAGAAAGTGTAAGAGAGAGTGAGAGAGAGAGAGAGTTAGTTAGAGAGAGGGAGTAAGAGATAGAGAGAAAGAGAGTAAGAGCGAGAAAGATGGAGAGGGAGAAAGAGTGAGAGTAAGTTGGAGAGAGAGAAAGAGAAAGAGAGAAAGTATGAGAGAGACAGAGAGATAAAAGTTGAAACAAAGACAGAGTGTGTGTGTGATAGAGAGAGTGAATATAGAGTGAGAGAGAGAGAAGAGAGAGAGAGTAAATTAGAAAGTAAGAGTGAGAGAAAGCTAGAGAGAGAGAGAGTCAGTTAGATAGAGCAAGTGGAGAGAGAGAGAGGAAGAGAGTAAGTATGAGAGAGACAGAGAGATAAAAGTTGAAACAAAGACAGAGTGTGTGTGTGATATAGAGTGTGAATATAGAGTGAGAGAGAGAGAGAGAGAGTAATATAAACAGATAGTAAGAGAGAGAGAGTCAGTTAGATAGAGGAGAGGGAGTGAGAGAGAGAGGTAAGGAGTAAGTTTGCGAGAAAGAGGGAGAGAGAAAGAGTGAGAGTAAGTTGGAGAGAGAGAAAGAGTAAGAGAGAAAGAATAAGAGAGATGGATCGAGAGAGATGGAGAGATAAAAAGTACGAAACAAATACAGAGAGTGTGTGTGAGAGAAACAGAGAGTGAATAGAGTCAAAAGAGAGAGAGAGAGTGAGAGAGAGAGAGAAAGAGAGAGAGAGTAAGTTAGAAAGTAAGAGGGAGAGAGGGAGAGAGAGAGAGAGTCAGTTAGATAGAGCATGTGGAGAGAGAGAGAGAGGAAGAGAGTAAGTGCGAGAGAAAATGGGAGAGAGAGAAAGAAAGTGAGAGAAAGTTGGGGAGAGAGAAAGAGAAAAGATCGAATGTATAAGATAGAGATAGAGAGATAAACGCCGAAACCAAGGCAGTGTGTGTGAGAGAAAGAGAGAGTGAAACAAGAGTAAGAGAGAGTGAGAGAGTGATAGAGAGAGTGAGACAGAGAAAGAAAGAAATAGAGATAGGAAGACAAAAGCCAAAACCATGACAGAGAGTGTGTGAGTTAAAGAGGGAGAGAAGAAAGAGTGAGAGAGAGAGAGAAAGAGAGGGACAGAGAGTGTGTGAGAGAAAGAGAGATAGGAAGACAAAAGCCGAAACTATGAAAGAGCGTGTGTGAGAGAAAGAGAGAATGAAGAAAGAGTCAGAGTTAGATAGATAGAGAGAGAGAGAGAGAGAGAGAGAGAGGAGAGTGAGAGAGAGAGAGAGAAAGTGTAACAGAGAGGGAGTCTGTTAGAGAGAGGGAGTGAAAGAGAGAAAGAGAGAAAGAGAGTAAGTTAGAGAGAAAGAGGGAGAGTGGGAAAGAGAGAGAGAGAGAGAAAGAGAGAGAGAGATAGAGAAACTATGAAAGAGAGTGTGTGAGAGAAGGAGAGATTGAAAAGAGTAGGAGAGATAGATAGAGAGAGTGAGAGAGAGAGAGAGAGAGAGAGGGAGAGAGGGAGAGAGATAGAGTCAGTTAGAGAGTGGGAGTGAGCGAGAGAGAGAAAGAGAGGAAGTTTGAGAGAAAGAGGGAGAGAAAGTTATTGAGAGAAAAAGAGAAAAAGAGAAAGTAAAAGTGAGAGGGAGAGAAAAGACCAAACCAAGACAGTGTGTGTGTGAGAAAGAGAGAGTGAAGAAAGAATGAGAGATAGATAGATAGAGAGAGAAAGACAGTGAAAGAGAGAGAGAAAGAGAGATAGGAAGACAAAAGCCAAAACAATGACAGAGTGTGTGAGAGAAAGAAAGAGAGTGAGGAAAGAGTGAGAGATAGATAGATAGATTGAGAGAGAGAGAGAGTAAGAGAGAGGGAGAGTAAGAGTGAGAGAAAGATCAAGAGAGTAAGTTAGAAAGAGAGAGAGAGAGAGAGAGAGAGAAATGGAGGAAGTACAAGAGAGAGATAGAGAGATAAAAGTCGACACAAAAACAGAGTATGTGTGCGAGAACGAGAGAGTATAGAAAGTGTAAGAGAGAGTGAGAGAGAGAGAGTTATTTAGAGAGAGGGAGTAAGAGAATGAGAGAAAGAGAGTAAGAGCGAGAAAGAGGGAGAGGGAGAAAGAGTGAGAGTAAGTTGGAGAGAGAAAGAGAAAGAGAGAAAGTATGAGAGAGATAGAGAGATAAAAGTTGAAACAAAGACAGAGTGTGTGTGTGATAGAGAGAGTGAATATAGAGTGAGAGAGAGAGAGAAGAGAGAGAGAGTAAATTAGAAAGTAAGAGTGAGAGAAAGCTAGAGAGAGAGAGAGTAAGTTAGATAGAGCAAGTGGAGAGAGAGCGAGGAAGAGAGTAAGTATGAGAGAAATTGGGAGAGAGAGAAAGAAAGTGAGAGAATGTTGTGGAGAGAGAAAGAGAAAGAGTGAAAGTATAAGAGAGAGATAATGAGATAAAATCCGAAATCAAGACAAAGAGTGTGTGTGAGAGAAAGAGAGAGTGAAGAAAGAGGAAAAGAGAGTGAGAAAGAGAAAGAAAGAGAGGAAGAGAGAGTGTGTGAGAGAAAGAGAGATAGGAAGACAAACGCCGAAACTATGAAAGAGAGTGTGTGAGAGAAAGAGAGAATGAAGAAAGAGTCAGAGATAGATAGATAGAGAGAGAGAGAGAGAGAGAGAGGAGAGTGAGTGAGAGAGTGAGAGAAAGTGTAACAGAGAGGGAGTCTGTTAGAGAGAGGGAGTGAGAGAGAGAGAGAGAAAGAGAGTAAGTTAGAGAGAAAGAGGGAGAGTGGGAAAGAGAGAGAGAGAGAGAGAGAAAGAGAGAGAGAGATAGAGAAAGTGGGTTAGAAAGAAAAAAGCCGAAACCATGATGGAGCGTGTGTGTGAGAGAAGGAGAGATTGAAAATAGTAGGAGAGATAGATAGAGAGAGTGAGAGAGAGAGAGAGAGAGTGAGAGAGAGAGGGAGAGAGGGAGAGAGATAGAGTCAGTTAGAGAGAGGGAGTGAGCGAAAGAGAGAAAGCGAGGAAGTTTGAGAGAAAGAGGGAGAGAAAGTTATAGAGAGAAAAAGAGAAAAAGAGAAAGTAAAAGTGAGAGGGAGAGAAAAGACCAAACCAAGACAGTGTGTGTGTGAGAAAGAGAGAGTGAAGAATGAATGAGAGATAGATAGATAGAGAGAGAAAGACAGCGAAAGAGAGAGAGAAAGAGAGATAGGAAGACAAAAGCCAAAACAATGACAGTGTGTGAGAGAAAGAAAGAGAGTGAGGAAAGAGTGAGAGATAGATAGATAGATTGAGTGAGAGAGAGAGTAAGAGAGAGAGGGAGAGTAAGAGTGAGAGAAAGATCAAGAGAGTAAGTTAGAGAGAGAGAGAGAGAGAGAAATGGAGGAAGTACAAGAGAGAGATAGAGAGATAAAAGTCGAAACAAAAACAGACTATGTGTGCGAGAACGAGAGAGTATAGAAAGTGTAAGAGAGAGTGAGAGAGAGAGAGAGTTAGTTAGAGAGAGGGAGTAAGAGATAGAGAGAAAGAGAGTAAGAGCGAGAAAGATGGAGAGGGAGAAAGAGTGAGAGTAGTTGGAGAGAGAGAAAGAGAAAGAGAGAAAGTATGAGAGAGACAGAGAGATAAAAGTTGAAACCAAAGACAGAGTGTGTGTGTGATAGAGAGAGTGAATATAGAGTGAGAGAGAGAGAAGAGAGAGAGAGTAAATTAGAAAGTAAGAGTGAGAGAAAGCTAGAGAGAGAGAGAGTCAGTTAGATAGAGCAAGTGAGAGAGAGAGAGGAAGAGAGTAAGTATGAGAGAGACAGAGAGATAAAAGTTGAAACAAAGACAGAGTGTGTGTGTGATATAGAGTGTGAATATAGAGTGAGAGAGAGAGAGAGAGAGTAATATAAACAGATAGTAAGAGAGAGAGAGTCAGTTAGATAGAGGAGAGGGAGTGAGAGAGAGAGGTAAGGAGTAAGTTTGCGAGAAAGAGGGAGAGAGAAAGAGTGAGAGTAAGTTGGAGAGAGAGAAAGAGTAAGAGAGAAAGAATAAGAGAGATGGATCGAGAGAGATGGAGAGATAAAAAGTACGAACAATACAGAGAGTGTGTGTGAGAGAAACAGAGAGTGAATAGAGTCAAAAGAGAGAGAGAGAGTGAGAGAGAGAGAGAAAGAGAGAGAGAGTAAGTTAGAAAGTAAGAGGGAGAGAGGGATGAGAGAGAGAGAGTCAGTTAGATAGAGCATGTGGAGAGAGAGAGAGAGGAAGAGAGTAAGTGCGAGAGAAAATGGGAGAGAGAGAAAGAAAGTGAGAGAAAGTTGGGGAGAGAGAAAGAGGAAAGATTGAATGTATAAGATAGAGATAGAGAGATAACGCCGAACCAAGGCAGTGTGTGTGAGAGAAAGAGAGAGTGAAACAAGAGTAAGAGAGAGTGAGAGAGTGATAGAGAGAGTGAGACAGAGAAAGAAAGAATAGAGATAGGAAGACAAAAGCCAAAACCATGACAGAGAGTGTGTGAGTTAAAGAGGGAGAGAAGAAAGAGTGAGAGAGAGAGAGAAAGAGAGGGACAGAGAGTGTGTGAGAGAAAGAGATAGGAAGACAAAAGCCGAAACTATGAAAGAGCGTGTGGTGAGAGAAAGAGAGAATGAAGAAAGAGTCAGAGTTAGATAGATAGAGAGAGAGAGAGAGAGAGAGAGAGGAGAGTGAGAGAGAGAGAGAGAAAGTGTAACAGAGAGGGAGTCTGTTAGAGAGAGGGAGTGAAAGAGAGAAAGAGAGAAAGAGAGTAAGTTAGAGAGAAGAGGGAGAGTGGAAAGAGAGAGAGAGAGAGAAAGAGAGAGAGAGATAGAGAAACTATGAAAGAGAGTGTGTGAGAGAAGGAGAGATTGAAAAGAGTAGGAGAGATAGATAGAGAGAGTGAGAGAGAGAGAGAGAGAGAGGGAGAGAGGGAGAGAGATAGAGTCAGTTAGAGAGTGGGAGTGAGCGAGAGAGAGAAAGAGAGGAAGTTTGAGAGAAAGAGGGAGAGAAAGTTATTGAGAGAAAAAGAGAAAAAGAGAAAGTAAAAGTGAGAGGGAGAGAAAAGACCAAACCAAGACAGTGTGTGTGTGAGAAAGAGAGAGTGAAGAAAGAATGAGAGATAGATAGATAGAGAGAGAAAGACAGTGAAAGAGAGAGAGAAAGAGAGATAGGAAGACAAAAGCCAAAACAATGACAGAGTGTGTGAGAGAAAGAAAGAGAGTGAGGAAAGAGTGAGAGATAGATAGATAGATTGAGAGAGAGAGAGAGTAAGAGAGAGAGGGAGAGTAAGAGTGAGAGAAAGATCAAGAGAGTAAGTTAGAGAGAGAGAGAGACAGAGAAAGAGAGAGAGTGAAAGAGAGAGAGAGAGTGAGTTAGAGAAAGAGAGAAACAGAAAAAGAGAGTTTAAGAGAGAGAGAGAAAGAGATAAAAACCAAAACCAAGACAGAGAGAGTGTGTGAGACAAAGAGAGAATGAAGATTGAGAGAGAGAATGTGTGCGTGTATGTGTGTGTGCGTGTGAGAGAGAGAGAGATAGAGAAGCCGAAACCATGACAGAGAATGTGTGTGAGAAAGAGTGAGTGAAGAAAAATTAAGAGAGAGAGAGAGAAAGAGAAAGTATAAGAGAGAGATAGAGAGATAAAAGCCGCAACCAAGGCATAGAGTGTGTGTGACAGAAAGAGAGAGTGAAAAAGTAAGAAAGAGAGTGAGGGGGAGGGTGAGAGAGAGAGAGAGAGAGAGAGAGAGGGGGAGAGAAAGAGAGAGAGAGAGAGAGAGAGCGACAGAGAGAGAGTGAGAGGGAGAGAGAGAGAGAGAATGAGAGAGTGAGAAAGAGACGGAGACAGGGAGAGTGAAAGAGTCAGTTAGAGAGAGTAAGTGTGAGAGAGAGAGAGGGAGAAAGAGAGTAAGTTCGAGAGAAATTGAGAGAGAGAAAGAACGTGAGAGAATGTTGTGGAGAGAGAAAGAGAAAGAGTGAAAGTATAAGAGAGAGATAAAGAGAAAAAATCCGAAATCAAGACAAAGAGTGTGTGTGAGAGAAAGAGAGAGTGAAGAAAGAGGAACAGAGAGTGAGAGAGAGAGAGAAAGAGAGGGACAGAGAGTGTGTGAGAGAAAGAGAGATAGGAAGACAAAAGCCGAAACTATGAAAGAGACTGTGTGAGAGAAAGAGAGAATGAAGAAAGAGTCAGAGATAGATAGATAGAGAGAGAGAGAGAGAGAGAGAGAGAGAGAGAGAGGAGAGTGAGAGAGAGAGAGAGAGAGAAAGTGTAACAGAGAGGGAGTCTGTTAGAGAGAGGGAGTGAGAGAGAGAGAGAGAGAAAGAGAGTAAGTTAGAGAGAAAGAGGGAGAGTGGGAAAGAGAGAGAGAGAGAGAAAGAGAGAGAGATAGAGAAACTATGAAAGAGAGTGTGTGAGAGAAAGAGAGATAGGAAGACAAAAGCCGAAACTATGAAAGAGAGTGTGTGAGAGAAAGAGAGAATGAAGAAAGAGTCAGAGATAGATAGATAGAGAGAGAGAGAGAGAGAGAGGGAGAGAGATAGAGTCAGTTAGAGAGAGGGAGTGAGCGAGAGAGAGAAAGAGAGGAAGTTTGAGAGAAAGAGGGAGAGAAAGTTATAGAGAGAAAAAGAGAAAAAGAGAAAGTAAAAGTGAGAGGGAGAGAAAAGACCAAACCAAGACAGTGTGTTTGTGAGAAAGAGAGAGTGAAGAATGAATGAGAGATGGATAGATAGAGAGTGAAAGACAGCGAAAGAGAGAGAGAAAGAGAGATAGGAAGACAAAAGCCAAAACAATGACAGAGTGTGTGAGAGAAAGAAAGAGAGTGAGGAAAGAGTGAGAGATAGATAGATAGATTGAGAGAGAGAGAGAGTAAGAGAGAGAGGGAGAGTAAGAGTGAGAGAAAGATCAAGAGAGTAAGTTAGAAAGAGAGAGAGAGAGAGAGAGAGAGAGAAATGGAGGAAGTACAAGAGAGAGATAGAGAGATAAAAGTCGAAACAAAAACAGAGTATGTGTGCGAGAACGAGAGAGTATAGAAAGTGTAAGAGAGAGTGAGAGAGAGAGAGAGTTAGTTAGAGAGAGGGAGTAAGAGATAGAGAGAAAGAGAGTAAGAGCGAGAAAGAGGGAGAGGGAGAAAGAGTGAGAGTAAGTTGGAGAGAGAAAGAGAAAGAGAGAAAGTATGAGAGAGATAGAGAGATAAAAGTTGAAACAAAGACAGAGTGTGTGTGTGATAGAGAGAGTGAATATAGAGTGAGAGAGAGAGAGAGAAGAGAGAGAGAGTAAATTAGAAAGTAAGAGTGAGAGAAAGCTAGAGAGAGAGAGAGTAAGTTAGATAGAGCAAGTGGAGAGAGAGCGAGGAAGAGAGTAAGTATGAGAGAAATTGGGAAGAGAGAAAGAAAGTGAGAGAATGTTGTGGAGAGAGAAAGAGAAAGAGTGAAAGTATAAGAGAGAGATAATGAGATAAAATCCGAAATCAAGACAAAGAGTGTGTGTGAGAGAAAGAGAGAGTGAAGAAAGAGGAAAAGAGAGTGAGAAAGAGAAAGAAAGAGAGGAAGAGAGAGTGTGTGAGAGAAAGAGAGATAGGAAGACAAACGCCGAAACTATGAAAGAGAGTGTGTGAGAGAAAGAGAGAATGAAGAAAGAGTCAGAGATAGATAGATAGAGAGAGAGAGAGAGAGAGAGAGAGAGAGGAGTGAGTGAGAGAGAGAGAGAAAGTGTAACAGAGAGGGAGTCTGTTAGAGAGAGGGAGTGAGGGAGAGAGAGAGAAAGAGAGTAAGTTAGAGAGAAAGAGGGAGAGTGGGAAAGAGAGAGTGAGAGAGAGAAAGAGAGAGAGAGATAGGGAAAGTGGGTTAGAAAGAAAAAAGCCGAAACCATGATGGAGCGTGTGTGTGAGAGAAGGAGAGATTGAAAATAGTAGGAGAGATAGATAGAGAGAGTGAGAGAGAGAGAGAGAGAGAGAGAGAGAGAGTGAGAGAGAGAGGGAGAGAGGGAGAGAGATAGAGTCAGTTAGAGAGAGGGAGTGAGCGAAAGAGAGAAAGAGAGGAAGTTTGAGAGAAAGAGGGAGAGAAAGTTATAGAGTGAAAAAGAGAAAAAGAGAAAGTAAAAGTGAGAGGGAGAGAAAAGACCAAACCAAGACAGTGTGTGTGTGAGAAAGAGAGAGTGAAGAATGATTGAGAGATAGATAGATAGAGAGAGAAAGACAGCGAAAGAGAGAGAGAAAGAGAGATAGGAATACAAAAGCCAAAACAATGACAGAGTGTGTGAGAGAAAGAAAGAGAGTGAGGAAAGAGTGAGAGATAGATAGATAGATTGAGAGAGAGAGAGAGAGTAAGAGAGAGAGGGAGAGTAAGATTGAGAGAAAGATCAAGAGAGTAAGTTAGAGAGAGAGAGAGACAGAGAAAGAGAGAGAGTGAAAGAGAGAGAGAGAGTGAGTTAGAGAAAGAGAGAAACAGAAAAAGAGAGTTTAAGAGAGAGAGAGAGAAAGAGATAAAAACCAAAACCAAGACAGAGAGAGTGTGTGAGACAAAGAGAGAATGAAGATTGAGAGAGAGAGTGTGTGCGTGTATGTGTGTGTGTGTGTGAGAGAGAGAGAGATAGAGAAGCCGAAACCATGACAGAGAATGTGTGTGAGAAAGAGTGAGTGAAGAAAAATTAAGAGAGAGAGAGAGAAAGAGAAAGTATAAGAAAGAGATAGAGAGATAAAAGCCGCAACCAAGGCATAGAGTGTGTGTGACAGAAAGAGAGAGTGAAAAAGTAAGAAAGAGAGTGAGGGGGAGGGTGAGAGAGAGAGAGAGAGAGAGAGAGTGAGGGAGAGAGAGAGAGAGAGAGAGAGAGAGCGACAGAGAGAGCGAGTGAGAGGGAGAGAGAGAGAGAATGAGAGAGTGAGAAAGAGACGGAGACAGGGAGAGTGAAAGAGTCAGTTAGAGAGAGTAAGTGTGAGAGAGAGAGAGGGAGAAAGAGAGTAAGTTCGAGAGAAATTGAGAGAGAGAAAGAACGTGAGAGAATGTTGTGCAGAGAGAAAGAGAAAGAGTGAAAGTATAAGAGAGAGATAAAGAGAAAAAATCCGAAATCAAGACAAAGAGTGTGTGTGAGAGAAAGAGAGAGTGAAGAAAGAGGAACAGAGAGTGAGAGAGAGAGAGAAAGAGAGGGACAGAGAGTGTGTGAGAGAAAGAGAGATAGGAAGACAAAAGCCGAAACTATGAAAGAGAGTGTGTGAGAGAAAGAGAGAATGAAGAAAGAGTCAGAGATAGATAGATAGAGAGAGAGAGAGAGAGAGAGAGAGAAAGTGTAACAGAGAGGGAGTCTGTTAGAGAGAGGGAGTGAGAGAGAGAGAGAGAAAGAGAGTAAGTTAGAGAGAAAGAGGGAGAGTGGGAAAGAGAGAGAGAGAGAAAGAGAGAGAGATAGAGAAACTATGAAAGAGAGTGTGTGAGAGAAGGAGAGATTGAAAAGAGTAGGAGAGATAGATTGAGAGAGTGAGAGAGAGAGAGAGAGAGAGAGGGGGAGAGAGGGAGAGAGATAGAGTCAGTTAGAGAGAGGGAGTGAGCGAGAGAGAGAAAGAGAGAAAGTTTGAGAGAAAGAGGGAGAGAAAGTCATAGAGAGAAAAAGAGAAAAAGAGAAAGTAAAAGTGAGAGGGAGAGAAAAGACCAAACCAAGACAATGTGTGTGTCAGAAAGAGAGAGTGAAGAATGAATGAGAGATGGATAGATAGAGAGAGAAAGACAGCGAAAGAGAGAGAGAAAGAGAGATAGGAAGACAAAAGCCAAAACAATGACAGAGTGTGTGAGAGAAAGAAAGAGAGTGAGGAAAGATTGAGAGATAGATAGATAGATTGAGAGAGAGAGAGAGTAAGAGAGAGAGGGAGAGTAAGAGTGAGAGAAAGATCAAGAGAGTAAGTTAGAAAGAGAGAGAGAGAGA
Source organism: Narcine bancroftii (assembly GCF_036971445.1). Classification (NCBI taxonomy): domain Eukaryota; kingdom Metazoa; phylum Chordata; class Chondrichthyes; order Torpediniformes; family Narcinidae; genus Narcine; species Narcine bancroftii. The sequence continues at coordinate 107,269 of NW_027211962.1, forward strand.
GAGAGAGAGAAATGGAGGAAGTACAAGAGAGAGATAGAGAGATAAAAGTCGAAACAAAAACAGAGTATGTGTGCGAGAACGAGAGAGTATAGAAAGTGTAAGAGAGAGTGAGAGAGAGAGAGAGTTAGTTAGAGAGAGGGAGTAAGAGATAGAGAGAAAGAGAGTAAGAGCGAGAAAGAGGGAGAGGGAGAAAGAGTGAGAGTAAGTTGGAGAGAGAAAGAGAAAGAGAGAAAGTATGAGAGAGATAGAGAGATAAAAGTTGAAACAAAGACAGAGTGTGTGTGTGATAGAGAGAGTGAATATAGAGTGAGAGAGAGAGAGAAGAGAGAGAGAGTAAATTAGAAAGTAAGAGTGAGAGAAAGCTAGAGAGAGAGAGAGTAAGTTAGATAGAGCAAGTGGAGAGAGAGCGAGGAAGAGAGTAAGTATGAGAGAAATTGGGAGAGAGAGAAAGAAAGTGAGAGAATGTTGTGGAGAGAGAAAGAGAAAGAGTGAAAGTATAAGAGAGAGATAATGAGATAAAATCTGAAATCAAGACAAAGAGTGTGTGTGAGAGAAAGAGAGAGTGAAGAAAGAGGAAAAGAGAGTGAGAAAGAGAAAGAAAGAGAGGAAGAGAGAGTGTGTGAGAGAAAGAGAGATAGGAAGACAAACGCCGAAACTATGAAAGAGAATGTGTGAGAGAAAGAGAGAATGAAGAAAGAGTCAGAGATAGATAGATAGAGAGAGAGAGAGAGAGAGAGAGAGAGAGAGGAGAGTGAGTGAGAGAGAGAGAGAAAGTGTAACAGAGAGGGAGTCTGTTAGAGAGAGGGAGTGAGAGAGAGAGAGAGAAAGAGAGTAAGTTAGAAAGAAAGAGGGAGAGTGGGAAAGAGAGAGAGAGAGAGAAAGAGAGAGAGAGATAGGGAAAGTGGGTTAGAAAGAAAAAAGCCGAAACCATGATGGAGCGTGTGTGTGAGAGAAGGAGAGATTGAAAATAGTAGGAGAGATAGATAGAGAGAGTGAGAGAGAGAGAGAGAGAGAGAGAGAGAGAGAGTGAGAGAGAGAAGGAGAGTGGGAGAGAGATAGAGTCAGTTAGAGAGAGGGAGTGAGCGAAAGAGAGAAAGAGAGGAAGTTTGAGAGAAAGAGGGAGAGAAAGTTATAGAGAGAAAAAGAGAAAGTAAAAGTGAGAGGGAGAGAAAAGACCAAACCAAGACAGTGTGTGTGTGAGAATGAGAGAGTGAAGAATGAATGAGAGATAGATAGATAGAGAGAGAAGGACAGCGAAAGAGAGAGAGAAAGAGAGATAGGAAGACAAAAGCCAAAACAATGACAGAGTGTGTGAGAGAAAGAAAGAGAGTGAGGAAAGATTGAGAGATAGATAGATAGATTGAGAGAGAGAGAGAGTAAGAGAGAGAGGGAGAGTAAGAGTGAGAGAAAGATCAAGAGAGTAAGTTAGAAAGAGAGAGAGAGAGAGAGAGAGAGAAATGGAGGAAGTACAAGAGAGAGATAGAGAGATAAAAGTCGAAACAAAAACAGAGTATGTGTGCGAGAACGAGAGAGTATAGAAAGTGTAAGAGAGAGTGAGAGAGAGAGAGAGTTAGTTAGAGAGAGGGAGTAAGAGATAGAGAGAAAGAGAGTAAGAGCGAGAAAGAGGGAGAGGGAGAAAGAGTGAGAGTAAGTTGGAGAGAGAAAGAGAAAGAGAGAAAGTATGAGAGAGATAGAGAGATAAAAGTTGAAACAAAGACAGAGTGTGTGTGTGATAGAGAGAGTGAATATAGAGTGAGAGAGAGAGAGAAGAGAGAGAGAGTAAATTAGAAAGTAAGAGTGAGAGAAAGCTAGAGAGAGAGAGAGTAAGTTAGATAGAGCAAGTGGAGAGAGAGCGAGGAAGAGAGTAAGTATGAGAGAAATTGGGAGAGAGAGAAAGAAAGTGAGAGAATGTTGTGGAGAGAGAAAGAGAAAGAGTGAAAGTATAAGAGAGAGATAATGAGATAAAATCCGAAATCAAGACAAAGAGTGTGTGTGAGAGAAAGAGAGAGTGAAGAAAGAGGAAAAGAGAGTGAGAAAGAGAAAGAAAGAGAGGAAGAGAGAGTGTGTGAGAGAAAGAGAGATAGGAAGACAAACGCCAAAACTATGAAAGAGAATGTGTGAGAGAAAGAGAGAATGAAGAAAGAGTCAGAGATAGATAGATAGAGAGAGAGAGAGAGAGAGAGAGAGAGAGGAGAGTGAGTGAGAGAGAGAGAGAAAGTGTAACAGAGAGGGAGTCTGTTAGAGAGAGGGAGTGAGAGAGAGAGAGAGAAAGAGAGTAAGTTAGAAAGAAAGAGGGAGAGTGGGAAAGAGAGAGAGAGAGAGAAAGAGAGAGAGAGATAGGGAAAGTGGGTTAGAAAGAAAAAAGCCGAAACCATGATGGAGCGTGTGTGTGAGAGAAGGAGAGATTGAAAATAGTAGGAGAGATAGATAGAGAGAGTGAGAGAGAGAGAGAGAGAGAGAGAGAGAGAGTGAGAGAGAGAAGGAGAGAGGGAGAGAGATAGAGTCAGTTAGAGAGAGGGAGTGAGCGAAAGAGAGAAAGAGAGGAAGTTTGAGAGAAAGAGGGAGAGAAAGTTATAGAGAGAAAAAGAGAAAGTAAAAGTGAGAGGGAGAGAAAAGACCAAACCAAGACAGTGTGTGTGTGAGAATGAGAGAGTGAAGAATGAATGAGAGATAGATGGATAGAGAGAGAAGGACAGCGAAAGAGAGAGAGAAAGAGAGATAGGAAGACAAAA
>NW_027211962.1:115000-117500 GCF_036971445.1 Narcine bancroftii
CAAAACAATGACAGAGTGTGTGAGAGAAAGAAAGAGAGTGAGGAAAGAGTGAGAGATAGATAGATAGATTGAGTGAGAGAGAGAGTAAGAGAGAGAGGGAGAGTAAGAGTGAGAGAAAGATCAAGAGAGTAAGTTAGAGAGAGAGAGAGAGAGAGAAATGGAGGAAGTACAAGAGAGAGATAGAGAGATAAAAGTCGAAACAAAAACAGAGTATGTGTGCGAGAACGAGAGAGTATAGAAAGTGTAAGAGAGAGTGAGAGAGAGAGAGAGTTAGTTAGAGAGAGGGAGTAAGAGATGGAGAGAAAGAGAGTAAGAGCGAGAAAGATGGAGAGGGAGAAAGAGTGAGAGTAAGTTGGAGAGAGAGAACGAGAAAGAGAGAAAGTATGAGAGAGACAGAGAGATAAAAGTTGAAACAAAGACAGAGTGTGTGTGTGATAGAGAGAGTGAATATAGAGTGAGAGAGAGAGAGAGAGAAGAGAGAGAGAGTAAATTAGAAAGTAAGAGTGAGAGAAAGCTAGAGAGAGAGAGAGAGTCAGTTAGATAGAGCAAGTGGAGAGAGAGAGAGGGAGAGAGTAAGTATGAGAGAGACAGAGAGATAAAAGTTGAAACAAAGACAGAGTGTGTGTGTGATATAGAGTGTGAATATAGAGTGAGAGAGAGAGAGAGAGAGTAATATAAACAGATAGTAAGAGAGAGAGAGTCAGTTAGATAGAGGAGAGGGAGTGAGAGAGAGAGGTAAGGAGTAAGTTTGCGAGAAAGAGGGAGAGAGAAAGAGTGAGAGTAAGTTGGAGAGAGAGAAAGAGTAAGAGAGAAAGAATAAGAGAGATGGATCGAGAGAGATGGAGAGATAAAAAGTACGAAACAAATACAGAGAGTGTGTGTGAGAGAAACAGAGAGTGAATAGAGTCAAAAGAGAGAGAGAGAGTGAGAGAGAGAAAGAGAGAGAGAGTAAGTTAGAAAGTAAGAGAGGGAGAGAGGGAGAGAGAGAGAGAGTCAGTTAGATAGAGCATGTGGAGAGAGAGAGAGAGGAAGAGAGTAAGTGCGAGAGAAATTGGGAGAGAGAGAAAGAAAGTGAGAGAAAGTTGGGGAGAGAGAAAGAGAAAGATCGAATGTATAAGATAGAGATAGAGAGATAAACGCCGAAACCAAGGCAGTGTGTGTGAGAGAAAGAGAGAGTGAAACAAGAGTAAGAGAGAGTGAGAGAGTGATAGAGAGAGTGAGACAGAGAAAGAAAGAAATAGAGATAGGAAGACAAAGCCAAAACCATGACAGAGAGTGTGTGAGTTAAAGAGGGAGAGAAGAAAGAGTGAGAGAGAGAGAGAAAGAGAGGGACAGAGAGTGTGTGAGAGAAAGAGAGATAGGAAGACAAAAGCCGAAACTATGAAAGAGCGTGTGTGAGAGAAAGAGAGAATGAAGAAAGAGTCAGAGTTAGATAGATAGATAGAGAGAGAGAGAGAGAGAGAGAGAGAGAAAGTGTAACAGAGAGGGAGTCTGTTAGAGAGAGGGAGTGAAAGAGAGAAAGAGAGAAAGAGAGTAAGTTAGAGAGAAAGAGGGAGAGTGGGAAAGAGAGAGAGAGAGAGAAAGAGAGAGAGAGATAGAGAAACTATGAAAGAGAGTGTATGAGAGAAGGAGAGATTGAAAAGAGTAGGAGAGATAGATAGAGAGAGTGAGAGAGAGAGAGAGAGAGAGGGAGAGAGGGAGAGAGATAGAGTCAGTTAGAGAGTGGGAGTGAGCGAGAGAGAGAAAGAGAGGAAGTTTGAGAGAAAGAGGGAGAGAAAGTTATTGAGAGAAAAAGAGAAAAAGAGAAAGTAAAAGTGAGAGGGAGAGAAAAGACCAAACCAAGACAGTGTGTGTGTGAGAAAGAGAGAGTGAAGAAAGAATGAGAGATACATAGATAGAGAGAGAAAGACAGTGAAAGAGAGAGAGAAAGAGAGATAGGAAGACAAAAGCCAAAACAATGACAGAGTGTGTGAGAGAAAGAAAGAGAGTGAGGAAAGAGTGAGAGATAGATAGATAGATTGAGAGAGAGAGAGAGTAAGAGAGAGAGGGAGAGTAAGAGTGAGAGAAAGATCAAGAGAGTAAGTTAGAGAGAGAGAGAGAGACAAAGAAAGAGAGAGAGTGTAAGAGAGAGAGAGAGAGAGTTAGAGAAAGAGAGAAACAGAAAAAGAGAGTTTAAGAGAGAGAGAGAAAGAGATAAAAACCAAAACCAAGACAGAGAGAGTGTGTGAGACAAAGAGAGAATGAAGATTGAGAGAGAGAGTGTGTGCGTGTATGTGTGTGTGCGTGTGAGAGAGAGAGAGATAGAGAAGCCGAAACCATGACAGAGAATGTGTGCGAGAAAGAGTGAGTGAAGAAAAATTAAGAGAGAGAGAGAGAAAGAGAAAGTATAAGAGAGAGATAGAGAGATAAAAGCCGCAACCAAGGCATAGAGTGTGTGTGACAGAAAGAGAGAGTGAAAAAGTAAGAAAGAGAGTGAGGGGGAGGGTGAGAGAGAGAGAGA
>NW_027211963.1:0-117006 GCF_036971445.1 Narcine bancroftii
TCATTTTAGCAGTTATTTTAACTTTTTCAAATTGAAATTTAAAAGCGTATTTATTTTTCTACATTTTCTTCTGGATGTGAATTTCCACATCTACATTATATTTGCTTGTAGAAAAGTACTTTACAACCTATGAAAAACATTTTACATGTACTGTTTATATATTAACAATGAAGTTCATGGATGAGAAAACTATGTTTCATCTTTTCCTAAAATGCATTTATTTCAATGTGTGAACATTCATTTTAGCAGTTATTTTAACTTTTTCAAATTGAAATTTAAAAGCGTATTTATTGTTCAACATTTTCTTTTCTAGTTGTAAACTATATTTTTAAACTTTGTTAAAAACTTTACAAAGGCTATTAATATTTAAACATGAAAATTCATAGATGCGAATAAAAGTTTAAACATTTCTCAAAAAAGCATGTAATTTAAAGTTTGTAGTTTGATTTTAACATTTATGTTATTCTTTTTAAAATTGAAATGATGAAGTGAATTTACAGATCTACATTTTGCTGTCTTGTAGAAAAGTACTTTTTACATGTGCTGTTTCATAGATGTGAAACCATGTTTAATCATTTCTCAAAAAAGCATTTATTTTTCATGTTTGCAATTTCATTTTACCATTGATATTATTCTTTTCAAAACTGAAATCTGGGTGTGAATTTCCATATCTACATTATATTTGCTTGGAGAAAAGTACTTTACAACCTTTGAAAAACGTTATACATGTACTGTTTATATATTAACAATGAAGTTCATGGATGAGAAAACTATCTTTCATCTTTTCCTAAAATGCATTTATTTCAATGTGTGAACATTCATTTTAGCAGATATTTTTACTTTTTCACATTGAAATTTAAAAGCGTATTTATTTTTCTACATTTTCTTTTCTAGTTGTAAACTATATTTTTAAACTTTGTTAAAAACTTTACAAAGACTGTTAATATTTAAACATGAAAATTCATAGATGTGAAACAAAGTTTAAACATTTCACAAAAAAGCATGTAATTTAAAGTTTGTAGTTTGATTTTAACATTTATGTTATTCTTTTTAAAATTGAAATCTAGAAGTGAATTAACAGATCTACATTTTGCTGTCTTGTAGAAAAGTACTTTTTACATGTGCTGTTTCATAGATGTGAAACCATGTTTAATCATTTCTCAAAAAAGCATTTATTTTTCATGTTTGCAATTTCATTTTACCATTGATATTATTGTTTTCAAAACTGTAATCTGGGTGTGAATTTCCATATCTACATTATATTTGCTTGGAGAAAGTACTTTACAACCTTTGAAAAACGTTTTACATGTACTGTTTATATATTAACAATGAAGTTCATGGATGAGAAGACTATCTTTCATCTTTTCCTAAAATGCATTTATTTCAATGTGTGAACATTCATTTTAGCAGATATTTTTACTTTTTCACATTGAAATTTAAAAGCGTATTTATTTTTCTACATTTTCTTCTGGATGTGAATTTCCACATCTACATTATATTTGCTTGTAGAAAAGTACTTTACAACCTATGAAAAACATTTTACATGTACTCTATATATATTAACAATGAAGTTCATGGATGAGAAAACTATGTTTCATCTTTTCCTAAAATGCATTTATTTCAATGTGTGAACATTCATTTTAGCAGTTATTTTAACTTTTTCAAATTGAAATTTAAAAGCGTATTTATTGTTCAACATTTTCTTTTCTAGTTCTAAACTATATTTTTAAACTTGGTTAAAAACTTTACAAAGGCTATTAATATTTAAACATGAAAATTCATAGATGTGAAACAAAGTTTAAACATTTCACAAAAAAGCATGTAATTTAAAGTTTGTAGTTTGATTTTAACATTTATGTTATTCTTTTTAAAATTGAAATCTAGAAGTGAATTAACAGATCTACATTTTGCTGTCTTGTAGAAAAGTACTTTTTACATGTGCTGTTTCATAGATGTGAAACCATGTTTAATCATTTCTCAAAAAAGCATTTATTTTTCATGTTTGCAATTTCATTTTACCATTGATATTATTCTTTTCAAAACTGAAATCTGGGTGTGAATTTCCATATCTACATTATATTTGCTTGGAGAAAAGTACTTTACAACCTTTGAAAAACGTTATACATGTACTGTTTATATATTAACAATGAAGTTCATGGATGAGAAAACTATCTTTCATCTTTTCCTAAAATGCATTTATTTCAATGTGTGAACATTCATTTTAGCAGATATTTTTACTTTTTCACATTGAAATTTAAAAGCGTATTTATTTTTCTACATTTTCTTTTCTAGTTGTAAACTATATTTTTAAACTTTGTTAAAAACTTTACAAAGGCTGTTAATATTTAAACATGAAAATTCATAGATGTGAAACAAAGTTTAAACATTTCACAAAAAAGCATGTAATTTAAAGTTTGTAGTTTGATTTTAACATTTATGTTATTCTTTTTAAAATTGAAATCTAGAAGTGAATTAACAGATCTACATTTTGCTGTCTTGTAGAAAAGTACTTTTTACATGTGCTGTTTCATAGATGTGAAACCATGTTTAATCATTTCTCAAAAAAGCATTTATTTTTCATGTTTGCAATTTCATTTTACCATTGATATTATTGTTTTCAAAACTGTAATCTGGGTGTGAATTTCCATATCTACATTATATTTGCTTGGAGAAAGTACTTTACAACCTTTGAAAAACGTTTTACATGTACTGTTTATATATTAACAATGAAGTTCATGGATGAGAAGACTATCTTTCATCTTTTCCTAAAATGCATTTATTTCAACGTGTGAACATTCATTTTAGCAGATATTTTTACTTTTTCACATTGAAATTTAAAAGCGTATTTATTTTTCTACATTTTCTTCTGGATGTGAATTTCCACATCTACATTATATTTGCTTGTAGAAAAGTACTTTACAACCTATGAAAAACATTTTACATGTACTCTATATATATTAACAATGAAGTTCATGGATGAGAAAACTATGTTTCATCTTTTCCTAAAATGCATTTATTTCAATGTGTGAACATTCATTTTAGCAGTTATTTTAACTTTTTCAAATTGAAATTTAAAAGCGTATTTATTGTTCAACATTTTCTTTTCTAGTTCTAAACTATATTTTTAAACTTGGTTAAAAACTTTACAAAGGCTATTAATATTTAAACATGAAAATTCATAGATGTGAAACAAAGTTTAAACATTTCACAAAAAAGCATGTAATTTAAAGTTTGTAGTTTGATTTTAACATTTATGGTATTCTTTTTAAAATTGAAATCTAGAAGTGAATTAACAGATCTACATTTTGCTGTCTTGTAGAAAAGTACTTTTTACATGTGCTGTTTCATAGATGTGAAACCATGTTTAATCATTTCTCAAAAAAGCATTTATTTTTCATGTTTGCAATTTCATTTTACCATTGATATTATTGTTTTCAAAACTGTAATCTGGGTGTGAATTTCCATATCTACATTATATTTGCTTGGAGAAAGTACTTTACAACCTTTGAAAAACGTTTTACATGTACTGTTTATATATTAACAATGAAGTTCATGGATGAGAAGACTATCTTTCATCTTTTCCTAAAATGCATTTATTTCAATGTGTGAACATTCATTTTAGCAGATATTTTTACTTTTTCACATTGAAATTTAAAAGCGTATTTATTTTTCTACATTTTCTTCTGGATGTGAATTTCCACATCTACATTATATTTGCTTGTAGAAAAGTACTTTACAACCTATGAAAAACATTTTACATGTACTCTATATATATTAACAATGAAGTTCATGGATGAGAAAACTATGTTTCATCTTTTCCTAAAATGCATTTATTTCAATGTGTGAACATTCATTTTAGCAGTTATTTTAACTTTTTCAAATTGAAATTTAAAAGCGTATTTATTGTTCAACATTTTCTTTTCTAGTTCTAAACTATATTTTTAAACTTGGTTAAAAGCTTTACAAAGGCTATTAATATTTAAACATGAAAATTCATAGATGTGAAACAAAGTTTAAACATTTCACAAAAAAGCATGTAATTTAAAGTTTGTAGTTTGATTTTAACATTTATGTTATTCTTTTTAAAATTGAAATCTAGAAGTGAATTAACAGATCTACATTTTGCTGTCTTGTAGAAAAGTACTTTTTACATGTGCTGTTTCATAGATGTGAAACCATGTTTAATCATTTCTCAAAAAAGCATTTATTTTTCATGTTTGCAATTTCATTTTACCATTGATATTATTGTTTTCAAAACTGTAATCTGGGTGTGAATTTCCATATCTACATTATATTTGCTTGGAGAAAGTACTTTACAACCTTTGAAAAACGTTTTACATGTACTGTTTATATATTAACAATGAAGTTCATGGATGAGAAGACTATCTTTCATCTTTTCCTAAAATGCATTTATTTCAATGTGTGAACATTCATTTTAGCAGATATTTTTACTTTTTCACATTGAAATTTAAAAGCGTATTTATTTTTCTACATTTTCTTCTGGATGTGAATTTCCACATCTACATTATATTTGCTTGTAGAAAAGTACTTTACAACCTATGAAAAACATTTTACATGTACTCTATATATATTAACAATGAAGTTCATGGATGAGAAAACTGTTTCATCTTTACCTAAAATGCATTTATTTCAATGTTTGAACATTCATTTTAGCAGATATTTTTACTTTTTCGCATTGAAATTTAAAAGCGTATTTATTGTTCAACATTTTCTTTTCTAGTTGTAAACTATATTTTTAAACTTTGTTAAAAACTTTACAAAGGCTGTTAATATTTAAACATGAAAATTCATAGATGTGAAACAAAGTTTAAACATTTCACAAAAAAGCATGTAATTTAAAGTTTGTAGTTTGATTTTAACATTTATGTTATTCTTTTTAAAATTGAAATCTAGAAGTGAATTAACAGATCTACATTTTGCTGTCTTGTAGAAAAGTACTTTTTACATGTGCTGTTTCATAGATGTGAAACCATGTTTAATCATTTCTCAAAAAAGCATTTATTTTTCATGTTTGCAATTTCATTTTACCATTGATATTATTCTTTTCAAAATTGAAATCTGGATGTGAATTTCCAGATCTACATTTTATTTGCTTGTAGAAAATTACTTTACAACCTTTGAAAAACGTTTTACATGTACTGTTTATATATTAACAATGAAGTTCATGGATGAGAAAACTATGTTTCATCTTTTCCTAAAATGCATTTATTTCAATGTGTGAACATTCATTTTAGCAGTTATTTTAACTTTTTCACATTGAAATTTAAAAGCGTATTTATCTTTGTACATTTTCTTTTCTAGTTGTAAACTATATTTTTAAACTTTGTTAAAAGTTTTACAAAGGCTGTTAATATTTAAACATGAATATTCATAGATGTAAAACAATGTTTAAACATTTCTCAAAAAAGCATGTATTTTAAAGTTTGTAGTTTCATTTTAAGATTTATGTTTTTCTTTTTAAAATTGAAATGTAGAAGTGAATTCACAGATCTACATTTTGCTGTCTTGTAGAAAAGTACTATTTACGTGTGCTATTTCATTGATGTGAAACCATGTTTAATCATTTCTCAAAAAAGCATTTATTTTCATGTTTGCAATTTCATTTTACCATTGATATTATTCTTTTCAAAATTGAAATCTGGGTGTGAATTTCCATATCTACATTATATTTGCTTGGAGAAAACTACTTCACAACTTCTGAAAAACGTTTTACATGTACTGTTTATATATTAACAATGAAGTTCATGGATGAGAAAACTATGTTTCATCTTTACCTAAAATGCATTTATTTCAATGTTTGAACATTCATGTTAGCAGATTTTTTTACTTTTTCACATTGAAATTTAAAAGCGTATTTATTGTTCTACATTTTCTTTTCTAGTTGTAAACTATATTTTTAAACTTTGTTAAAAACTTTACAAAGGCTATTAATATTTAAACATGAAAATTCATAGATGTGAAACAAAATTTAAACATTTCTCAAAAAAGCATGTATTTTAAAGTTTGTAGTTTGATTTTAACATTTATGTTATTCTTTTTAAAAATGAAATGTAGAAGTGAATTTACAGATCTACATTTTGCTGTCTTGTAGAAAAGTACTTTTTACATGTGCTGTTTCATAGATGTGAAACCATGTTTAATCATTTCTCAAAAAAGCATTTATTTTTCATGTTTGCAATTTCATGTTACCCTTTATATTATTCTTTTCAAAATTGAAATCTGGATGTGAATTTCCAGATCTACATTTTATTTGCTGGTAGAAAAGTACTTTAAAACCACTGAAAAACGTTTCACATGCACTGTTTATATATTAACAATGAAGTTCATGGATGAGAAAACTATGTTTCATCTTTTCCCAAAATGCATTTATTTCAATGTTTGAACATTCATTTTAGCAGTTATTTTAACTTTTTCAAATTGAAAATTAAAAGCGTATTTATTTTTCTACATTTTCTTTTCTAGTTGTAAACTATATTTTTAAACTTTGTTAAAAACTTTACAAAGGCTGTTAATATTTAAACATGAAAATTCATAGATGTGAAACAAAGTTTAAACATTTCACAAAAAAGCATGTAATTTAAAGTTTGTAGTTTGATTTTAACATTTATGTTATTCTTTTTAAAATTGAAATCTAGAAGTGAATTAACAGATCTAGATTTTGCTGTCTTGTAGAAAAGTACTTTTTACATGTGCTGTTTCATAGATGTGAAACCATGTTTAATCATTTCTCAAAAAAGCATTTATTTTTCATGTTTGCAATTTCATTTTACCATTGATATTATTCTTTTCAAAATTGAAATCTGGATGTGAATTTCCAGATCTACATTTTATTTGCTTGTAGAAAATTACTTTACAACCTTTGAAAAACGTTTTACATGTACTGTTTATATATTAACAATGAAGTTCATGGATGAGAAGACTATCTTTCATCTTTTCCTAAAATGCATTTATTTCAATGTGTGAACATTCATTTTAGCAGATATTTTTACTTTTTCACATTGAAATTTAAAAGCGTATTTATTTTTCTACATTTTCTTCTGGATGTGAATTTCCACATCTACATTATATTTGCTTGTAGAAAAGTACTTTACAACCTATGAAAAACATTTTACATGTACTCTATATATATTAACAATGAAGTTCATGGATGAGAAAACTATGTTTCATCTTTTCCTAAAATGTTTTTATTTCAATGTGTGAACATTCATTTTAGCAGTTATTTTAACTTTTTCAAATTGAAATTTAAAAGCGTATTTATTGTTCAACATTTTCTTTTCTAGTTCTAAACTATATTTTTAAACTTGGTTAAAAACTTTACAAAGGCTATTAATATTTAAACATGAAAATTCATAGATGTGAAACAAAGTTTAAACATTTCACAAAAAAGCATGTAATTTAAAGTTTGTAGTTTGATTTTAACATTTATGTTATTCTTTTTAAAATTGAAATGTAGAAGTGAATTAACAGATCTACATTTTGCTGTCTTGTAGAAAAGTACTTTTTACATGTGCTGTTTCATAGATGTGAAACCATGTTTAATCATTTCTCAAAAAAGCATTTATTTTTCATGTTTGCAATTTCATTTTACCATTGATATTATTCTTTTCAAAATTGAAATCTGGATGTGAATTTCCAGATCTACATTTTATTTGCTTGTAGAAAATTACTTTACAACCTTTGAAAAACGTTTTACATGTACTGTTTATATATTAACAATGAAGTTCATGGATGAGAAGACTATCTTTCATCTTTTCCTAAAATGCATTTATTTCAATGTGTGAACATTCATTTTAGCAGATATTTTTACTTTTTCACATTGAAATTTAAAAGCGTATTTATTTTTCTACATTTTCTTCTGGATGTGAATTTCCACATCTACATTATATTTGCTTGTAGAAAAGTACTTTACAACCTATGAAAAACATTTTACATGTACTCTATATATATTAACAATGAAGTTCATGGATGAGAAAACTATGTTTCATCTTTTCCTAAAATGCATTTATTTCAATGTGTGAACATTCATTTTAGCAGTTATTTTAACTTTTTCAAATTGAAATTTAAAAGCGTATTTATTGTTCAACATTTTCTTTTCTAGTTCTAAACTATATTTTTAAACTTGGTTAAAAACTTTACAAAGGCTATTAATATTTAAACATGAAAATTAATAGATGTGAAACAAAGTTTAAACATTTCACAAAAAAGCATGTAATTTAAAGTTTGTAGTTTGATTTTAACATTTATGTTATTCTTTTTAAAATTGAAATCTAGAAGTGAATTAACAGATCTACATTTTGCTGTCTTGTAGAAAAGTACTTTTTACATGTGCTGTTTCATAGATGTGAAACCATGTTTAATCATTTCTCAAAAAAGCATTTATTTTTCATGTTTGCAATTTCATTTTACCATTGATATTATTCTTTTCAAAACTGAAATCTGGGTGTGAATTTCCATATCTACATTATATTTGCTTGGAGAAAAGTACTTTACAACCTTTGAAAAACGTTATACATGTACTGTTTATATATTAACAATGAAGTTCATGGATGAGAAGACTATCTTTCATCTTTTCCTAAAATGCATTTATTTCAATGTGTGAACATTCATTTTAGCAGATATTTTTACTTTTTCACATTGAAATTTAAAAGCGTATTTATTTTTCTACATTTTCTTTTCTAGTTGTAAACTATATTTTTAAACTTGGTTAAAAACTTTACAAAGGCTGTTAATATTTAAACATGAAAATTCATAGATGTGAAACAAAGTTTAAACATTTCACAAAAAAGCATGTAATTTAAAGTTTGTAGTTTGATTTTAACATTTACGTTATTCTTTTTAAAATTGAAATGTAGAAGTGAATTAACAGATCTACATTTTGCTGTCTTGTAGAAAAGTACTTTTTACATGTGCTGTTTCATAGATGTGAAACCATGTTTAATCATTTCTCAAAAAAGCATTTATTTTTCATGTTTGCAATTTCATTTTACCATTGATATTATTCTTTTCAAAATTGAAATCTGGATGTGAATTTCCAGATCTACATTTTATTTGCTTGTAGAAAATTACTTTACAACCTTTGAAAAACGTTTTACATGTACTGTTTATATATTAACAATGAAGTTCATGGATGAGAAGACTATCTTTCATCTTTTCCTAAAATGCATTTATTTCAATGTGTGAACATTCATTTTAGCAGATATTTTTACTTTTTCACATTGAAATTTAAAAGCGTATTTATTTTTCTACATTTTCTTCTGGATGTGAATTTCCACATCTACATTATATTTGCTTGTAGAAAAGTACTTTACAACCTATGAAAAACATTTTACATGTACTCTATATATATTAACAATGAAGTTCATGGATGAGAAAACTATGTTTCATCTTTTCCTAAAATGCATTTATTTCAATGTGTGAACATTCATTTTAGCAGTTATTTTAACTATTTCAAATTGAAATTTAAAAGCGTATTTATTGTTCAACATTTTCTTTTCTAGTTCTAAACTATATTTTTAAACTTGGTTAAAAACTTTACAAAGGCTATTAATATTTAAACATGAAAATTCATAGATGTGAAACAAAGTTTAAACATTTCACAAAAAAGCATGTAATTTAAAGTTTGTAGTTTGATTTTAACATTTATGTTATTCTTTTTAAAATTGAAATCTAGAAGTGAATTAACAGATCTACATTTTGCTGTCTTGTAGAAAAGTACTTTTTACATGTGCTGTTTCATAGATGTGAAACCATGTTTAATCATTTCTCAAAAAAGCATTTATTTTTCATGTTTGCAATTTCATTTTACCATTGATATTATTCTTTTCAAAACTGAAATCTGGGTGTGAATTTCCATATCTACATTATATTTGCTTGGAGAAAGTACTTTACAACCTTTGAAAAACGTTTTACATGTACTGTTTATATATTAACAATGAAGTTCATGGATGAGAAGACTATCTTTCATCTTTTCCTAAAATGCATTTATTTCAATGTGTGAACATTCATTTTAGCAGATATTTTTACTTTTTCACATTGAAATTTAAAAGCGTATTTATTTTTCTACATTTTCTTCTGGATGTGAATTTCCACATCTACATTATATTTGCTTGTAGAAAAGTACTTTACAACCTATGAAAAACATTTTACATGTACTCTATATATATTAACAATGAAGTTCATGGATGAGAAAACTATGTTTCATCTTTTCCTAAAATGCATTTATTTCAATGTGTGAACATTCATTTTAGCAGTTATTTTAACTTTTTCAAATTGAAATTTAAAAGCGTATTTATTGTTCAACATTTTCTTTTCTAGTTCTAAACTATATTTTTAAACTTGGTTAAAAACTTTACAAAGGCTATTAATATTTAAACATGAAAATTCATAGATGTGAAACAAAGTTTAAACATTTCACAAAAAAGCATGTAATTTAAAGTTTGTAGTTTGATTTTAACATTTATGTTATTCTTTTTAAAATTGAAATCTAGAAGTGAATTAACAGATCTACATTTTGCTGTCTTGTAGAAAAGTACTTTTTACATGTGCTGTTTCATAGATGTGAAACCATGTTTAATCATTTCTCAAAAAAGCATTTATTTTTCATGTTTGCAATTTCATTTTACCATTGATATTATTCTTTTCAAAATTGAAATCTGGGTGTGAATTTCCATATCTACATTATATTTGCTTGGAGAAAACTACTTTACAACTTCTGAAAAACGTTTTACATGTACTGTTTATATATTAACAATGAAGTTCATGGATGAGAAAACTATGTTTCATCTTTACCTAAAATGCATTTATTTCAATGTTTGAACATTCATTTTAGCAGATATTTTTACTTTTTCGCATTGAAATTTAATAGCGTATTTATTTTTCTACATTTTCTTCTGGATGCGAATTTCCAGATCTACATTATATTTGCTTGTAGAAAAGTACTTTAAAACCTATGAAAAACATTTTACATGCACTGTTTATATATTAACAATGAAGTTCATGGATGAGAAAACTATGTTTCATCTTTTCCTAAAATGCATTTATTTCAATGTGTGAACATTCATTTTAGCAGTTATTTTAACTTTTTCAAATTGAAATTTAAAAGCGTATTTATCTTTGTACATTTTCTTTTCTAGTTGTAAACTATATTTTTAAACTTTGTTAAAAGTTTTACAAAGGCTGTTAATATTTAAACATGAATATTCATAGATGTAAAACAATGTTTAAACATTTCTCAAAAAAGCATGTATTTTAAAGTTTGTAGTTTCATTTTAACATTTATGTTTTTCTTTTTAAAATTGAAATGTAGAAGTGAATTCACAGATCTACATTTTGCTGTCTTGTAGAAAAGTACTATTTACGTGTGCTATTTCATTGATGTGAAACCATGTTTAATCATTTCTCAAAAAAAGCATTTATTTTTCATGTTTGCAATTTCATTTTACCATTGATATTATTCTTTTCAAAATTGAAATCTGGGTGTGAATTTCCATATCTACATTATATTTGCTTGGAGAAAACTACTTCACAACTTCTGAAAAACGTTTTACATGTACTGTTTATATATTAACAATGAAGTTCATGGATGAGAAAACTATGTTTCATCTTTACCTAAAATGCATTTATTTCAATGTTTGAACATTCATGTTAGCAGATTTTTTTACTTTTTCACATTGAAATTTAAAAGCGTATTTATTGTTCTACATTTTCTTTTCTAGTTGTAAACTATATTTTTAAACTTTGTTAAAAACTTTACAAAGGCTATTAATATTTAAACATGAAAATTCATAGATGTGAAACAAAATTTAAACATTTCTCAAAAAAGCATGTATTTTAAAGTTTGTAGTTTGATTTTAACATTTATGTTATTCTTTTTAAAAATGAAATATAGAAGTGAATTCACAGATCTACATTTTGCTGTCTTGTAGAAAAGTACTATTTACGTGTGCTATTTCATTGATGTGAAACCATGTTTAATCATTTCTCAAAAAAAGCATTTATTTTTCATGTTTGCAATTTCATTTTACCATTGATATTATTCTTTTCAAAATTGAAATCTGGGTGTGAATTTCCATATCTACATTATATTTGCTTGGAGAAAACTACTTCACAACTTCTGAAAAACGTTTCACATGTACTGTTTATATATTAACAATGAAGTTCATGGATGAGAAAACTATGTTTCATCTTTACCTAAAATGCATTTATTTCAATGTTTGAACATTCATGTTAGCAGATTTTTTTATTTTTTCACATTGAAATTTAAAAGCGTATTTATTGTTCTACATTTTCTTTTCTAGTTGTAAACTATATTTTTAAACTTTGTTAAAAACTTTACAAAGGCTATTAATATTTAAACATGAAAATTCATAGATGTGAAACAAAATTTAAACATTTCTCAAAAAAGCATGTATTTTAAAGTTTGTAGTTTGATTTTAACATTTATGTTATTCTTTTTAAAAATGAAATGTAGAAGTGAATTTACAGATCTACATTTTGCTGTCTTGTAGAAAAGTACTTTTTACATGTGCTGTTTCATAGATGTGAAACCATGTTTAATCATTTCTCAAAAAAGCATTTATTTTTCATGTTTGCAATTTCATGTTACCCTTTATATTATTCTTTTCAAAATTGAAATCTGGATGTGAATTTCCAGATCTACATTTTATTTGCTGGTAGAAAAGTACTTTAAAACCACTGAAAAACGTTTCACATGCACTGTTTATATATTAACAATGAAGTTCATGGATGAGAAAACTATGTTTCATCTTTTCCCAAAATGCATTTATTTCAATGTTTGAACATTCATTTTAGCAGTTATTTTAACTTTTTCAAATTGAAAATTAAAAGCGTATTTATTTTTCTACATTTTCTTTTCTAATTGTAAACTATATTTTTAAACTTTGTTAAAAACTTTACAAAGGCTGTTAATATTTAAACATGAAAATTCATAGATGTGAAACAAAGTTTAAACATTTCACAAAAAAGCATGTAATGTAAAGTTTGTAGTTTGATTTTAACATTTATGTTATTCTTTTTAAAATTGAAATCTAGAAGTGAATTAACAGATCTACATTTTGCTGTCTTGTAGAAAAGTACTTTTTACATGTGCTGTTTCATAGATGTGAAACCATGTTTAATCATTTCTCAAAAAAGCATTTATTTTTCATGTTTGCAATTTCATTTTACCATTGATATTATTCTTTTCAAAATTGAAATCTGGATGTGAATTTCCAGATCTACATTTTATTTGCTTGTAGAAAATTACTTTACAACCTTTGAAAAACGTTTTACATGTACTGTTTATATATTAACAATGAAGTTCATGGATGAGAAGACTATCTTTCATCTTTTCCTAAAATGCATTTATTTCAATGTGTGAACATTCATTTTAGCAGATATGTTTACTTTTTCACATTGAAATTTAAAAGCGTATTTATTTTTCAACATTTTCTTCTGGATGTGAATTTCCACATCTACATTATATTTGCTTGTAGAAAAGTACTTTACAACCTATGAAAAACATTTTACATGTACTCTATATATATTAACAATGAAGTTCATGGATGAGAAAACTATGTTTCATCTTTTCCTAAAATGCATTTATTTCAATGTGTGAACATTCATTTTAGCAGTTATTTTAACTTTTTCAAATTGAAATTTAAAAGCGTATTTATTGTTCAACATTTTCTTTTCTAGTTCTAAACTATATTTTTAAACTTGGTTAAAAACTTTACAAAGGCTATTAATATTTAAACATGAAAATTCATAGATGTGAAACAAAGTTTAAACATTTCACAAAAAAGCATGTAATTTAAAGTTTGTAGTTTGATTTTAACATTTATGTTATTCTTTTTAAAATTGAAATCTAGAAGTGAATTAACAGATCTACATTTTGCTGTCTTGTAGAAAAGTACTTTTTACATGTGCTGTTTCATAGATGTGAAACCATGTTTAATCATTTCTCAAAAAAGCATTTATTTTTCATGTTTGCAATTTCATTTTACCATTGATATTATTCTTTTCAAAATTGAAATCTGGGTGTGAATTTCCATATCTACATTATATTTGCTTGGAGAAAACTACTTTACAACTTCTGAAAAACGTTTTACATGTACTGTTTATATATTAACAATGAAGTTCATGGATGAGAAAACTATGTTTCATCTTTACCTAAAATGCATTTATTTCAATGTTTGAACATTCATTTTAGCAGATATTTTTACTTTTTCGCATTGAAATTTAATAGCGTATTTATTTTTCTACATTTTCTTCTGGATGTGAATTTCCAGATCTACATTATATTTGCTTGTAGAAAAGTACTTTAAAACCTATGAAAAACATTTTACATGCACTGTTTATATATTAACAATGAAGTTCATGGATGAGAAAACTATGTTTCATCTTTTCCTAAAATGCATTTATTTCAATGTGTGAACATTCATTTTAGCAGTTATTTTAACTTTTTCAAATTGAAATTTAAAAGCGTATTTATCTTTGTACATTTTCTTTTCTAGTTGTAAACTATATTTTTAAACTTTGTTAAAAGTTTTACAAAGGCTGTTAATATTTAAACATGAATATTCATAGATGTAAAACAATGTTTAAACATTTCTCAAAAAAGCATGTATTTTAAAGTTTGTAGTTTCATTTTAACATTTATGTTTTTCTTTTTAAAATTGAAATGTAGAAGTGAATTCACAGATCTACATTTTGCTGTCTTGTAGAAAAGTACTATTTACGTGTGCTATTTCATTGATGTGAAACCATGTTTAATCATTTCCCAAAAAAAGCATTTATTTTTCATGTTTGCAATTTCATTTTACCATTGATATTATTCTTTTCAAAATTGAAATCTGGGTGTGAATTTCCATATCTACATTATATTTGCTTGGAGAAAACTACTTCACAACTTCTGAAAAACGTTTTACATGTACTGTTTATATATTAACAATGAAGTTCATGGATGAGAAAACTATGTTTCATCTTTACCTAAAATGCATTTATTTCAATGTTTGAACATTCATGTTAGCAGATTTTTTTACTTTTTCACATTGAAATTTAAAAGCGTATTTATTGTTCTACATTTTCTTTTCTAGTTGTAAACTATATTTTTAAACTTTGTTAAAAACTTTACAAAGGCTATTAATATTTAAACATGAAAATTCATAGATGTGAAACAAAATTTAAACATTTCTCAAAAAAGCATGTATTTTAAAGTTTGTAGTTTGATTTTAACATTTATGTTATTCTTTTTAAAAATGAAATGTAGAAGTGAATTTACAGATCTACATTTTGCTGTCTTGTAGAAAAGTACTTTTTACATGTGCTGTTTCATAGATGTGAAACCATGTTTAATCATTTCTCAAAAATGCATTTATTTTTCATGTTTGCAATTTCATGTTACCCTTTATATTATTCTTTTCAAAATTGAAATCTGGATGTGAATTTCCAGATCTACATTTTATTTGCTGGTAGAAAAGTACTTTAAAACCACTGAAAAACGTTTCACATGCACTGTTTATATATTAACAATGAAGTTCATGGATGAGAAAACTATGTTTCATCTTTTCCCAAAATGCATTTATTTCAATGTTTGAACATTCATTTTAGCAGTTATTTTAACTTTTTCAAATTGAAAATTAAAAGCGTATTTATTTTTCTACATTTTCTTTTCTAGTTGTAAACTATATTTTTAAACTTTGTTAAAAACTTTACAAAGGCTGTTAATATTTAAACATGAAAATTCATAGATGTGAAACAAAGTTTAAACATTTCACAAAAAAGCATGTAATTTAAAGTTTGTAGTTTGATTTTAACATTTATGTTATTCTTTTTAAAATTGAAATCTAGAAGTGAATTAACAGATCTACATTTTGCTGTCTTGTAGAAAAGTACTTTTTACATGTGCTGTTTCATAGATGTGAAACCATGTTTAATCATTTCTCAAAAAAGCATTTATTTTTCATGTTTGCAATTTCATTTTACCATTGATATTATTCTTTTCAAAATTGAAATCTGGATGTGAATTTCCAGATCTACATTTTATTTGCTTGTAGAAAATTACTTTACAACCTTTGAAAAACGTTTTACATGTACTGTTTATATATTAACAATGAAGTTCATGGATGAGAAGACTATCTTTCATCTTTTCCTAAAATGCATTTATTTCAATGTGTGAACATTCATTTTAGCAGATATTTTTACTTTTTCACATTGAAATTTAAAAGCGTATTTATTTTTCTACATTTTCTTCTGGATGTGAATTTCCACATCTACATTATATTTGCTTGTAGAAAAGTACTTTACAACCTATGAAAAACATTTTACATGTACTCTATATATATTAACAATGAAGTTCATGGATGAGAAAACTATGTTTCATCTTTTCCTAAAATGTTTTTATTTCAATGTGTGAACATTCATTTTAGCAGTTATTTTAAGTTTTTCAAATTGAAATTTAAAAGCGTATTTATTGTTCAACATTTTCTTTTCTAGTTCTAAACTATATTTTTAAACTTGGTTAAAAACTTTACAAAGGCTATTAATATTTAAACATGAAAATTCATAGATGTGAAACAAAGTTTAAACATTTCACAAAAAAGCATGTAATTTAAAGTTTGTAGTTTGATTTTAACATTTATGTTATTCTTTTTAAAATTGAAATGTAGAAGTGAATTAACAGATCTACATTTTGCTGTCTTGTAGAAAAGTACTTTTTACATGTGCTGTTTCATAGATGTGAAACCATGTTTAATCATTTCTCAAAAAAGCATTTATTTTTCATGTTTGCAATTTCATTTTACCATTGATATTATTCTTTTCAAAATTGAAATCTGGATGTGAATTTCCAGATCTACATTTTATTTGCTTGTAGAAAATTACTTTACAACCTTTGAAAAACGTTTTACATGTACTGTTTATATATTAACAATGAAGTTCATGGATGAGAAGACTATCTTTCATCTTTTCCTAAAATGCATTTATTTCAATGTGTGAACATTCATTTTAGCAGATATTTTTACTTTTTCACATTGAAATTTAAAAGCGTATTTATTTTTCTACATTTTCTTCTGGATGTGAATTTCCACATCTACATTATATTTGCTTGTAGAAAAGTACTTTACAACCTATGAAAAACATTTTACATGTACTCTATATATATTAACAATGAAGTTCATGGATGAGAAAACTATGTTTCATCTTTTCCTAAAATGCATTTATTTCAATGTGTGAACATTCATTTTAGCAGTTATTTTAACTTTTTCAAATTGAAATTTAAAAGCGTATTTATTGTTCAACATTTTCTTTTCTAGTTCTAAACTATATTTTTAAACTTGGTTAAAAACTTTACAAAGGCTATTAATATTTAAACATGAAAATTCATAGATGTGAAACAAAGTTTAAACATTTCACAAAAAAGCATGTAATTTAAAGTTTGTAGTTTGATTTTAACATTTATGTTATTCTTTTTAAAATTGAAATCTAGAAGTGAATTAACAGATCTACATTTTGCTGTCTTGTAGAAAAGTACTTTTTACATGTGCTGTTTCATAGATGTGAAACCATGTTTAATCATTTCTCAAAAAAGCATTTATTTTTCATGTTTGCAATTTCATTTTACCATTGATATTATTCTTTTCAAAACTGAAATCTGGGTGTGAATTTCCATATCTACATTATATTTGCTTGGAGAAAAGTACTTTACAACCTTTGAAAAACGTTATACATGTACTGTTTATATATTAACAATGAAGTTCATGGATGAGAAAACTATCTTTCATCTTTTCCTAAAATGCATTTATTTCAATGTGTGAACATTCATTTTAGCAGATATTTTTACTTTTTCACATTGAAATTTAAAAGCGTATTTATTTTTCTACATTTTCTTTTCTAGTTGTAAACTATATTTTTAAACTTTGTTAAAAACTTTACAAAGGCTGTTAATATTTAAACATGAAAATTCATAGATGTGAAACAAAGTTTAAACATTTCACAAAAAAGCATGTAATTTAAAGTTTGTAGTTTGATTTTAACATTTATGTTATTCTTTTTAAAATTGAAATCTAGAAGTGAATTAACAGATCTACATTTTGCTGTCTTGTAGAAAAGTACTTTTTACATGTGCTGTTTCATAGATGTGAAACCATGTTTAATCATTTCTCAAAAAAGCATTTATTTTTCATGTTTGCAATTTCATTTTACCATTGATATTATTGTTTTCAAAACTGTAATCTGGGTGTGAATTTCCATATCTACATTATATTTGCTTGGAGAAAGTACTTTACAACCTTTGAAAAACGTTTTACATGTACTGTTTATATATTAACAATGAAGTTCATGGATGAGAAGACTATCTTTCATCTTTTCCTAAAATGCATTTATTTCAATGTGTGAACATTCATTTTAGCAGATATTTTTACTTTTTCACATTGAAATTTAAAAGCGTATTTATTTTTCTACATTTTCTTCTGGATGTGAATTTCCACATCTACATTATATTTGCTTGTAGAAAAGTACTTTACAACCTATGAAAAACATTTTACATGTACTCTATATATATTAACAATGAAGTTCATGGATGAGAAAACTATCTTTCATCTTTTCCTAAAATGCATTTATTTCAATGTGTGAACATTCATTTTAGCAGTTATTTTAACTTTTTCAAATTGAAATTTAAAAGCGTATTTATTGTTCAACATTTTCTTTTCTAGTTCTAAACTATATTTTTAAACTTGGTTAAAAGCTTTACAAAGGCTATTAATATTTAAACATGAAAATTCATAGATGTGAAACAAAGTTTAAACATTTCACAAAAAAGCATGTAATTTAAAGTTTGTAGTTTGATTTTAACATTTATGTTATTCTTTTTAAAATTGAAATCTAGAAGTGAATTAACAGATCTACATTTTGCTGTCTTGTAGAAAAGTACTTTTTACATGTGCTGTTTCATAGATGTGAAACCATGTTTAATCATTTCTCAAAAAAGCATTTATTTTTCATGTTTGCAATTTCATTTTACCATTGATATTATTGTTTTCAAAACTGTAATCTGGGTGTGAATTTCCATATCTACATTATATTTGCTTGGAGAAAGTACTTTACAACCTTTGAAAAACGTTTTACATGTACTGTTTATATATTAACAATGAAGTTCATGGATGAGAAGACTATCTTTCATCTTTTCCTAAAATGCATTTATTTCAATGTGTGAACATTCATTTTAGCAGATATTTTTACTTTTTCACATTGAAATTTAAAAGCGTATTTATTTTTCTACATTTTCTTCTGGATGTGAATTTCCACATCTACATTATATTTGCTTGTAGAAAAGTACTTTACAACCTATGAAAAACATTTTACATGTACTCTATATATATTAACAATGAAGTTCATGGATGAGAAAACTATGTTTCATCTTTACCTAAAATGCATTTATTTCAATGTTTGAACATTCATTTTAGCAGATATTTTTACTTTTTCGCATTGAAATTTAAAAGCGTATTTATTGTTCAACATTTTCTTTTCTAGTTGTAAACTATATTTTTAAACTTTGTTAAAAACTTTACAAAGGCTGTTAATATTTAAACATGAAAATTCATAGATGTGAAACAAAGTTTAAACATTTCACAAAAAAGCATGTAATTTAAAGTTTGTAGTTTGATTTTAACATTTATGTTATTCTTTTTAAAATTGAAATCTAGAAGTGAATTAACAGATCTACATTTTGCTGTCTTGTAGAAAAGTACTTTTTACATGTGCTGTTTCATAGATGTGAAACCATGTTTAATCATTTCTCAAAAAAGCATTTATTTTTCATGTTTGCAATTTCATTTTACCATTGATATTATTCTTTTCAAAATTGAAATCTGGATGTGAATTTCCAGATCTACATTTTATTTGCTTGTAGAAAATTACTTTACAACCTTTGAAAAACGTTTTACATGTACTGTTTATATATTAACAATGAAGTTCATGGATGAGAAAACTATGTTTCATCTTTTCCTAAAATGCATTTATTTCAATGTGTGAACATTCATTTTAGCAGTTATTTTAACTTTTTCACATTGAAATTTAAAAGCGTATTTATCTTTGTACATTTTCTTTTCTAGTTGTAAACTATATTTTTAAACTTTGTTAAAAGTTTGACAAAGGCTGTTAATATTTAAACATGAATATTCATAGATGTAAAACAATGTTTAAACATTTCTCAAAAAAGCATGTATTTTAAAGTTTGTAGTTTCATTTTAACATTTATGTTTTTCTTTTTAAAATTGAAATGTAGAAGTGAATTCACAGATCTACATTTTGCTGTCTTGTAGAAAAGTACTATTTACGTGTGCTATTTCATTGATGTGAAACCATGTTTAATCATTTCTCAAAAAAGCATTTATTTTCATGTTTGCAATTTCATTTTACCATTGATATTATTCTTTTCAAAATTGAAATCTGGGTGTGAATTTCCATATCTACATTATATTTGCTTGGAGAAAACTACTTCACAACTTCTGAAAAACGTTTTACATGTACTGTTTATATATTAACAATGAAGTTCATGGATGAGAAAACTATGTTTCATCTTTACCTAAAATGCATTTATTTCAATGTTTGAACATTCATGTTAGCAGATTTTTTTACTTTTTCACATTGAAATTTAAAAGCGTATTTATTGTTCTACATTTTCTTTTCTAGTTGTAAACTATATTTTTAAACTTTGTTAAAAACTTTACAAAGGCTATTAATATTTAAACATGAAAATTCATAGATGTGAAACAAAATTTAAACATTTCTCAAAAAAGCATGTATTTTAAAGTTTGTAGTTTGATTTTAACATTTATGTTATTCTTTTTAAAAATGAAATGTAGAAGTGAATTTACAGATCTACATTTTGCTGTCTTGTAGAAAAGTACTTTTTACATGTGCTGTTTCATTGATGTGAAACCATGTTTAATCATTTCTCAAAAAAGCATTTATTTTTCATGTTTGCAATTTCATTTTACCATTGATATTATTCTTTTCAAAATTGAAATCTGGATGTGAATTTCCAGATCTACATTTTATTTGCTTGTAGAAAATTACTTTACAACCTTTGAAAAACGTTTTACATGTACTGTTTATATATTAACAATGAAGTTCATGGATGAGAAGACTATCTTTCATCTTTTCCTAAAATGCATTTATTTCAATGTGTGAACATTCATTTTAGCAGATATTTTTACTTTTTCACATTGAAATTTAAAAGCGTATTTATTTTTCTACATTTTCTTCTGGATGTGAATTTCCACATCTACATTATATTTGCTTGTAGAAAAGTACTTTACAACCTATGAAAAACATTTTACATGTACTCTATATATATTAACAATGAAGTTCATGGATGAAAAAACTATGTTTCATCTTTCCCTAAAATGTTTTTATTTCAATGTGTGAACATTCATTTTAGCAGTTATTTTAACTTTTTCAAATTGAAATTTAAAAGCGTATTTATTGTTCAACATTTTCTTTTCTAGTTCTAAACTATATTTTTAAACTTGGTTAAAAACTTTACAAAGGCTATTAATATTTAAACATGAAAATTCATAGATGTGAAACAAAGTTTAAACATTTCACAAAAAAGCATGTAATTTAAAGTTTGTAGTTTGATTTTAACATTTATGTTATTCTTTTTAAAATTGAAATGTAGAAGTGAATTAACAGATCTACATTTTGCTGTCTTGTAGAAAAGTACTTTTTACATGTGCTGTTTCATAGATGTGAAACCATGTTTAATCATTTCTCAAAAAAGCATTTATTTTTCATGTTTGCAATTTCATTTTACCATTGATATTATTCTTTTCAAAATTGAAATCTGGATGTGAATTTCCAGATCTACATTTTATTTGCTTGTAGAAAATTACTTTACAACCTTTGAAAAACGTTTTACATGTACTGTTTATATATTAACAATGAAGTTCATGGATGAGAAGACTATCTTTCATCTTTTCCTAAAATGCATTTATTTCAATGTGTGAACATTCATTTTAGCAGATATTTTTACTTTTTCACATTGAAATTTAAAAGCGTATTTATTTTTCTACATTTTCTTCTGGATGTGAATTTCCACATCTACATTATATTTGCTTGTAGAAAAGTACTTTACAACCTATGAAAAACATTTTACATGTACTCTATATATATTAACAATGAAGTTCATGGATGAGAAAACTATGTTTCATCTTTTCCTAAAATGCATTTATTTCAATGTGTGAACATTCATTTTAGCAGTTATTTTAACTTTTTCAAATTGAAATTTAAAAGCGTATTTATTGTTCAACATTTTCTTTTCTAGTTCTAAACTATATTTTTAAACTTGGTTAAAAACTTTACAAAGGCTATTAATATTTAAACATGAAAATTAATAGATGTGAAACAAAGTTTAAACATTTCACAAAAAAGCATGTAATTTAAAGTTTGTAGTTTGATTTTAACATTTATGTTATTCTTTTTAAAATTGAAATCTAGAAGTGAATTAACAGATCTACATTTTGCTGTCTTGTAGAAAAGTACTTTTTACATGTGCTGTTTCATAGATGTGAAACCATGTTTAATCATTTCTCAAAAAAGCATTTATTTTTCATGTTTGCAATTTCATTTTACCATTGATATTATTCTTTTCAAAACTGAAATCTGGGTGTGAATTTCCATATCTACATTATATTTGCTTGGAGAAAAGTACTTTACAACCTTTGAAAAACGTTATACATGTACTGTTTATATATTAACAATGAAGTTCATGGATGAGAAGACTATCTTTCATCTTTTCCTAAAATGCATTTATTTCAATGTGTGAACATTCATTTTAGCAGATATTTTTACTTTTTCACATTGAAATTTAAAAGCGTATTTATTTTTCTACATTTTCTTTTCTAGTTGTAAACTATATTTTTAAACTTTGTTAAAAACTTTACAAAGGCTGTTAATATTTAAACATGAAAATTCATAGATGTGAAACAAAGTTTAAACATTTCACAAAAAAGCATGTAATTTAAAGTTTGTAGTTTGATTTTAACATTTATGTTATTCTTTTTAAAATTGAAATGTAGAAGTGAATTAACAGATCTACATTTTGCTGTCTTGTAGAAAAGTACTTTTTACATGTGCTGTTTCATAGATGTGAAACCATGTTTAATCATTTCTCAAAAAAGCATTTATTTTTCATGTTTGCAATTTCATTTTACCATTGATATTATTCTTTTCAAAATTGAAATCTGGATGTGAATTTCCAGATCTACATTTTATTTGCTTGTAGAAAATTACTTTACAACCTTTGAAAAACGTTTTACATGTACTGTTTATATATTAACAATGAAGTTCATGGATGAGAAGACTATCTTTCATCTTTTCCTAAAATGCATTTATTTCAATGTGTGAACATTCATTTTAGCAGATATTTTTACTTTTTCACATTGAAATTTAAAAGCGTATTTATTTTTCTACATTTTCTTCTGGATGTGAATTTCCACATCTACATTATATTTGCTTGTAGAAAAGTACTTTACAACCTATGAAAAACATTTTACATGTACTCTATATATATTAACAATGAAGTTCATGGATGAGAAAACTATGTTTCATCTTTTCCTAAAATGCATTTATTTCAATGTGTGAACATTCATTTTAGCAGTTATTTTAACTATTTCAAATTGAAATTTAAAAGCGTATTTATTGTTCAACATTTTCTTTTCTAGTTCTAAACTATATTTTTAAACTTGGTTAAAAACTTTACAAAGGCTATTAATATTTAAACATGAAAATTCATAGATGTGAAACAAAGTTTAAACATTTCACAAAAAAGCATGTAATTTAAAGTTTGTAGTTTGATTTTAACATTTATGTTATTCTTTTTAAAATTGAAATCTAGAAGTGAATTAACAGATCTACATTTTGCTGTCTTGTAGAAAAGTACTTTTTACATGTGCTGTTTCATAGATGTGAAACCATGTTTAATCATTTCTCAAAAAAGCATTTATTTTTCATGTTTGCAATTTCATTTTACCATTGATATTATTGTTTTCAAAACTGTAATCTGGGTGTGAATTTCCATATCTACATTATATTTGCTTGGAGAAAGTACTTTACAACCTTTGAAAAACGTTTTACATGTACTGTTTATATATTAACAATGAAGTTCATGGATGAGAAGACTATCTTTCATCTTTTCCTAAAATGCATTTATTTCAATGTGTGAACATTCATTTTAGCAGATATTTTTACTTTTTCACATTGAAATTTAAAAGCGTATTTATTTTTCTACATTTTCTTCTGGATGTGAATTTCCACATCTACATTATATTTGCTTGTAGAAAAGTACTTTACAACCTATGAAAAACATTTTACATGTACTCTATATATATTAACAATGAAGTTCATGGATGAGAAAACTATGTTTCATCTTTTCCTAAAATGCATTTATTTCAATGTGTGAACATTCATTTTAGCAGTTATTTTAACTTTTTCAAATTGAAATTTAAAAGCGTATTTATTGTTCAACATTTTCTTTTCTAGTTCTAAACTATATTTTTAAACTTGGTTAAAAACTTTACAAAGGCTATTAATATTTAAACATGAAAATTCATAGATGTGAAACAAAGTTTAAACATTTCACAAAAAAGCATGTAATTTAAAGTTTGTAGTTTGATTTTAACATTTATGTTATTCTTTTTAAAATTGAAATCTAGAAGTGAATTAACAGATCTACATTTTGCTGTCTTGTAGAAAAGTACTTTTTACATGTGCTGTTTCATAGATGTGAAACCATGTTTAATCATTTCTCAAAAAAGCATTTATTTTTCATGTTTGCAATTTCATTTTACCATTGATATTATTGTTTTCAAAACTGTAATCTGGGTGTGAATTTCCATATCTACATTATATTTGCTTGGAGAAAGTACTTTACAACCTTTGAAAAACGTTTTACATGTACTGTTTATATATTAACAATGAAGTTCATGGATGAGAAGACTATCTTTCATCTTTTCCTAAAATGCATTTATTTCAATGTGTGAACATTCATTTTAGCAGATATTTTTACTTTTTCACATTGAAATTTAAAAGCGTATTTATTTTTCTACATTTTCTTCTGGATGTGAATTTCCACATCTACATTATATTTGCTTGTAGAAAAGTACTTTACAACCTATGAAAAACATTTTACATGTACTCTATATATATTAACAATGAAGTTCATGGATGAGAAAACTATGTTTCATCTTTTCCTAAAATGCATTTATTTCAATGTGTGAACATTCATTTTAGCAGTTAT
Organism: Narcine bancroftii; assembly: GCF_036971445.1. Taxonomy (NCBI): domain Eukaryota; kingdom Metazoa; phylum Chordata; class Chondrichthyes; order Torpediniformes; family Narcinidae; genus Narcine; species Narcine bancroftii. Next base: position 25,319 of record NW_027211963.1, read on the forward strand.
TTTAACTTTTTCAAATTGAAATTTAAAAGCGTATTTATTGTTCAACATTTTCTTTTCTAGTTCTAAACTATATTTTTAAACTTGGTTAAAAACTTTACAAAGGCTATTAATATTTAAACATGAAAATTCATAGATGTGAAACAAAGTTTAAACATTTCACAAAAAAGCATGTAATTTAAAGTTTGTAGTTTGATTTTAACATTTATGTTATTCTTTTTAAAATTGAAATCTAGAAGTGAATTAACAGATCTACATTTTGCTGTCTTGTAGAAAAGTACTTTTTACATGTGCTGTTTCATAGATGTGAAACCATGTTTAATCATTTCTCAAAAAAGCATTTATTTTTCATGTTTGCAATTTCATTTTACCATTGATATTATTCTTTTCAAAATTGAAATCTGGGTGTGAATTTCCATATCTACATTATATTTGCTTGGAGAAAACTACTTTACAACTTCTGAAAAACGTTTTACATGTACTGTTTATATATTAACAATGAAGTTCATGGATGAGAAAACTATGTTTCATCTTTACCTAAAATGCATTTATTTCAATGTTTGAACATTCATTTTAGCAGATATTTTTACTTTTTCGCATTGAAATTTAATAGCGTATTTATTTTTCCTCATTTTCTTCTGGATGTGAATTTCCAGATCTACATTATATTTGCTTGTAGAAAAGTACTTTAAAACCTATGAAAAACATTTTACATGCACTGTTTATATATTAACAATGAAGTTCATGGATGAGAAAACTATGTTTCATCTTTTCCTAAAATGCATTTATTTCAATGTGTGAACATTCATTTTAGCAGTTATTTTAACTTTTTCAAATTGAAATTTAAAAGCGTATTTATCTTTGTACATTTTCTTTTCTAGTTGTAAACTATATTTTTAAACTTTGTTAAAAGTTTTACAAAGGCTGTTAATATTTAAACATGAATATTCATAGATGTAAAACAATGTTTAAACATTTCTCAAAAAAGCATGTATTTTAAAGTTTGTAGTTTCATTTTAACATTTATGTTTTTCTTTTTAAAATTGAAATGTAGAAGTGAATTCACAGATCTACATTTTGCTGTCTTGTAGAAAAGTACTATTTACGTGTGCTATTTCATTGATGTGAAACCATGTTTAATCATTTCTCAAAAAAAGCATTTATTTTTCATGTTTGCAATTTCATTTTACCATTGATATTATTCTTTTCAAAATTGAAATCTGGGTGTGAATTTCCATATCTACATTATATTTGCTTGGAGAAAACTACTTCACAACTTCTGAAAAACGTTTTACATGTACTGTTTATATATTAACAATGAAGTTCATGGATGAGAAAACTATGTTTCATCTTTACCTAAAATGCATTTATTTCAATGTTTGAACATTCATGTTAGCAGATTTTTTTACTTTTTCACATTGAAATTTAAAAGCGTATTTATTGTTCTACATTTTCTTTTCTAGTTGTAAACTATATTTTTAAACTTTGTTAAAAACTTTACAAAGGCTATTAATACTTAAACATGAAAATTCATAGATGTGAAACAAAATTTAAACATTTCTCAAAAAAGCATGTATTTTAAAGTTTGTAGTTTGATTTTAACATCTATGTTATTCTTTTTAAAAATGAAATGTAGAAGTGAATTTACAGATCTACATTTTGCTGTCTTGTAGAAAAGTACTTTTTACATGTGCTGTTTCATAGATGTGAAACCATGTTTAATCATTTCTCAAAAAAGCATTTATTTTTCATGTTTGCAATTTCATGTTACCCTTTATATTATTCTTTTCAAAATTGAAATCTGGATGTGAATTTCCAGATCTACATTTTATTTGCTGGTAGAAAAGTACTTTAAAACCACTGAAAAACGTTTCACATGCACTGTTTATATATTAACAATGAAGTTCATGGATGAGAAAACTATGTTTCATCTTTTCCCAAAATGCATTTATTTCCATGTTTGAACATTCATTTTAGCAGTTATTTTAACTTTTTCAAATTGAAAATTAAAAGCGTATTTATTTTTCTACATTTTCTTTTCTAGTTGTAAACTATATTTTTAAACTTTGTTAAAATCTTTACAAAGGCTGTTAATATTTAAACATGAAAATTCATAGATGTGAAACAAAGTTTAAACATTTCACAAAAAAGCATGTAATTTAAAGTTTGTAGTTTGATTTTAACATTTATGTTATTCTTTTTAAAATTGAAATCTAGAAGTGAATTAACAGATCTACATTTTGCTGTCTTGTAGAAAAGTACTTTTTACATGTGCTGTTTCATAGATGTGAAACCATGTTTAATCATTTCTCAAAAAAGCATTTATTTTTCATGTTTGCAATTTCATTTTACCATTGATATTATTCTTTTCAAAATTGAAATCTGGATGTGAATTTCCAGATCTACATTTTATTTGCTTGTAGAAAATTACTTTACAACCTTTGAAAAACGTTTTACATGTACTGTTTATATATTAACAATGAAGTTCATGGATGAGAAGACTATCTTTCATCTTTTCCTAAAATGCATTTATTTCAATGTGTGAACATTCATTTTAGCAGATATTTTTACTTTTTCACATTGAAATTTAAAAGCGTATTTATTTTTCTACATTTTCTTCTGGATGTGAATTTCCACATCTACATTATATTTGCTTGTAGAAAAGTACTTTACAACCTATGAAAAACATTTTACATGTACTCTATATATATTAACAATGAAGTTCATGGATGAGAAAACTAGGTTTCATCTTTTCCTAAAATGCATTTATTTCAATGTGTGAACATTCATTTTAGCAGTTATTTTAACTTTTTCAAATTGAAATTTAAAAGCGTATTTATTGTTCAACATTTTCTTTTCTAGTTCTAAACTATATTTTTAAACTTGGTTAAAAACTTTACAAAGGCTATTAATATTTAAACATGAAAATTCATAGATGTGAAACAAAGTTTAAACATTTCACAAAAAAGCATGTAATTTAAAGTTTGTAGTTTGATTTTAACATTTATGTTATTCTTTTTAAAATTGAAATCTAGAAGTGAATTAACAGATCTACATTTTGCTGTCTTGTAGAAAAGTACTTTTTACATGTGCTGTTTCATAGATGTGAAACCATGTTTAATCATTTCTCAAAAAAGCATTTATTTTTCATGTTTGCAATTTCATTTTACCATTGATATTAATCTTTTCAAAATTGAAATCTGGATGTGAATTTCCAGATCTACATTTTATTTGCTTGTAGAAAATTACTTTACAACCTTTGAAAAACGTTTTACATGTACTGTTTATATATTAACAATGAAGTTCATGGATGAGAAGACTATCTTTCATCTTTTCCTAAAATGCATTTATTTCAATGTGTGAACATTCATTTTAGCAGATATTTTTACTTTTTCACATTGAAATTTAAAAGCGTATTTATTTTTCTACATTTTCTTCTGGATGTGAATTTCCACATCTACATTATATTTGCTTGTAGAAAAGTACTTTACAACCTATGAAAAACATTTTACATGTACTCTATATATATTAACAATGAAGTTCATGGATGAGAAAACTGTGTTTCATCTTTTCCTAAAATGCATTTATTTCAATGTGTGAACATTCATTTTAGCAGTTATTTTAACTTTTTCAAATTGAAATTTAAAAGCGTATTTATTGTTCTACATTTTCTTTTCTAGTTGTAAACTATATATTTAAACTTTGTTAAAAACTTTACAAAGGCTATTAATATTTAAACATGAAAATTCATAGATGTGAAACAAAATTTAAACATTTCTCAAAAAAGCATGTATTTTAAAGTTTGTAGTTTGATTTTAACATTTATGTTATTCTTTTTAAAAATGAAATGTAGAAGTGAATTTACAGATCTACATTTTGCTGTCTTGTAGAAAAGTACTTTTTACATGTGCTGTTTCATAGATGTGAAACCATGTTTAATCATTTCTCAAAAAAGCATTTATTTTTCATGTTTGCAATTTCATGTTACCCTTTATATTATTCTTTTCAAAATTGAAATCTGGATGTGAATTTCCAGATCTACATTTTATTTGCTGGTAGAAAAGTACTTTAAAACCACTGAAAAACGTTTCACATGCACTGTTTATATATTAACAATGAAGTTCATGGATGAGAAAACTATGTTTCATCTTTTCCCAAAATGCATTTATTTCAATGTTTGAACATTCATTTTAGCAGTTATTTTAACTTTTTCAAATTGAAAATTAAAACCGTATTTATTTTTCTACATTTTCTTTTCTAGTTGTAAACTATATTTTTAAACTTTGTTAAAAACTTTACAAAGGCTGTTAATATTTAAACATGAAAATTCATAGATGTGAAACAAAGTTTAAATATTTCACAAAAAAGCATATAATTTAAATTTTGTAGTTTGATTTTAACATTTATGTTATTCTTTTTAAAATTGAAATGTAGAAGTGAATTTACAGATCTACATTTTGCTGTCATGTAGAAAAGTACTTTTTACATGTGCTGTTTCATAGATGTGAAACCATGTTTAATAATTTCTCAAAAAAGAATTTATTTTTCATGTTTGCAATTTCATTTTACCATTGATATTATTCTTTTCAAAACTGAAATCTGGGTGTGAATTTCCATATCTACATTATATTTGCTTGGAGAAAATTACTTTACAACCTTTGAAAAACGTTATACATGTACTGTTTATATATTAACAATGAAGTTCATGGATGAGAAGACTATCTTTCATCTTTTCCTAAAATACATTTATTTCAATGTGTGAACATTCATTTTAGCAGTTATTTTAACTTTTTCAAATTGAAATTTAAAAGCGTATTTATTTTTCTACATTTTCTTCTGGATGTGAATTTCCACATCTACATTATATTTGCTTGTAGAAAAGTACTTTACAACCTATGAAAAACATTTTACACGTACTGTTTATATATTAACAATGAAGTTCATGGATGAGAAAACTATGTTTCATCTTTTCCTAAAATGCATTTATTTCAATGTGTGAACATTCATTTTAGCAGTTATTTTAACTTTTTCGAATTAAAATTTAAAAGCGTATTTATTATTCTACATTTTCTTTTCTAGTTGTAAACTATATTTTTAAACTTTGTTAAAAACTTTACAAAGGCTATTAATATTTAAACATGAAAATTCATAGATGTGAAACAAAGTTTAAACATGTAATGGAGGATTAAAACCATGTACTCAGATGCTTTTTGCTTATGTGGAACTGACGACACTGGGTCCACACGCAGGTCACCTTACTTTCAGAACTAGCAGATGTAATTAAACTCAGCCATGGGGACTTATCTGAAGATACACTTTGAAATGGAATTCCACCGTGAGGCCCAGGGAAAGCAGTTGTCAAATACGACACTCTGAAATTGACGTATTGGTCACAACCTGTCTTGCTCAAGAAGTTTTAATGAGTCCTTGTATCTACGAGATAAACCAGGATATCATAGCATCCTGCTCCATAATAATTAATCTTCTAAATTGTAGAATAGTATGCTCAGCTTTGATTTTGACTGACAAATGTTAGAGGGAGTGGGTGCATGATTAATTGTTTTTGGGGTATAAAAGTCTGTGGTCCTGCTGCTGAAGTTTAGACTCTCCGAGGGGTGGGAACACCCCTTGTCAAGAAGGAAGAACAGCCAGAGTCCGAGCAACGTCCCGGTCGGGGGAGGTGGAGAAGCTGCTACCAGCGCCCTGACAACCTACTACAAGTGTGCAGTCGTTGCCTCGCTTCGGCAGTTGGGACCAGTCCAAGCGTTGATAAGTATAGTTGGGAAGGGCTTGCATATTGTAGTGTGAAATCAGCTTTTGAATTAGTAATAAACATTTGTATAAACTGAACTGCTCTCGGTGTGTGTGTCTATTTTCTTTCGGTAGCTAAAACACTGTGACCAATCTAAAATGAACAAAATGAGAGGTATAAGTTTACCCAAGACAATTGGCGCTGCGAGCAGGGTTGGTCTCAAGATGTTTCGCCGAAAGAAAGAGGTGAGCCCTGAGCAGTTTTTGATTCCGGGATGGACTTCCAAAGATGATGGGTTTGGCATGCTGGCTAATACCCTGTCTTTGTTGGGACCACCCATCAGTTGGGATGAAAGGTTAGAACCCTTAAGTGTGCCTCTGGGAGAGCGGGTTGCCACTCTCCTCCGAGAAAGTAAATTTCCAAAAAAACGGGGGACGCTGACAGACGGTTTTTGGCTGCTGGCCACAGCCTTACGCCACTCCGTTCAGCGTGAAGTTGAATTAGTTCAGCAGCAGGTAAAGTCTGAACATAAGAGAAAACAACTAGAGGAGGAAGTAGAGACTCTGCGACAGCGCTGCTCGATGATGAGCGAAATTGTTAGCACCAGTCAGGATCGAGCCAAAGAATGGGAGGATAAGCATGTTCAAACAATTTGCCGTAATATTAAACTCCGGCAACAGCTCTGTGCGAATAAGGAAAAGCAAGGGGTAGAACCTGATCCACACCGTATTCGTGCCATGATAAGGAATGGCAATGATCCTGATGTAATTGATGATTGGGACGGGAATATCTGGTATGATGATAATGGTAATAATGCAGATACCCCCCGGCATGTGCCTGGCATACTCCCCTCTCCCTCCGCTGTTCAAGCCCGCCCCGTAAGGCGAGAGGGGGGATGATGTAAGTGTAGAAACTGAAGGGACCGGTGCTCCGATCTCCCAAGCGGACCCAGGGGAAGGCTCCCAAACCCCTGCTTATGCTAGGTGGGCTCCCCCCTCAACGGGATGGTCTCAGCAGCCTCCCATGTGCCAGAGTGGTAACAGGGGTCGGGAGCAGTCAACAACAATACGTGACTTTACTATAAAAGAGCTGGCCGCCATTGGAGATCGTTTTAGGCAAAAGACAGGAGAAACTTTGGCGGCCTGGCTTCTGCGGGTTTGGGAGCAAGGGGGAAGTAGCATATATCTGACCCCTGAGGAATTGTTGGGGTTAGGATCATTAACTACTGATATTCGAGTCACTGCTGAATTACGTGGCAGAAGGAGAGATGTAGACTATTTACTTGCTACTCTAGGAGAAGCCCTGTTACGGGTGTATCCGTCACCAGTAGATTGGGATCTGCATTTGCAGAACCATTGGGGCACACCAGAGGAGGGTATAGCAGTGATTCGCCAACAGGCCGTGGCCTCTGCTTTGTATGCGGGGCGCCTGAGGCTGTGGATGCATGGGGGGAGCCCTGATGAAGAATTATTCACAGCTGGAATGCATACCCGATTTGTTCGTTCAGCCCAACCTACTATACGGGGACTGGTCCTGTCTGTAACTAGTCCGCTAATTGGGCACCTCGTATCTGAGGCGGTGCACGCCCTATCTGGACTCCAAGAACTGGAGTTGGGAGGTAAAATCCACTCACGTACAACCCAGGTTAAAGCAGACAGACAGGATGAAAGGAGAGGGGCTGCTGTTAATAATGGACTGACCAGAAAAGAGCTTTTTCTAACTTTGTTAAAGTTAGGCGTACCTAAAAGTGATATTGATGGGAAACCTACTGCAGTCTTGTATGCCCTTTATAAGAGGAAGGCAGGGGAACATCATCCCCAGATGCTGGGTCCTCCCGGCCCAGCTGTGCCTTCTGCTCCCACTGCTGCTTCTATCGAGTCAGCTTCTCCTGCCCCAGTTACCCGTGATGAGGTACAACAATGGGTTAAACAGGCTCTTAAGGATAACAATAGCATGTGGTCCTGGAAACCCCCGAACCCTTCTGAAGCCTGAAGGTGTGGGCAGGATTCCCGTGTCTATTCCATCGAGACACGGCGCACACACGGGGATCCGCGGCCCTACATACCATTAACAATTCACTGGGGTGGGGGTAATGATCGCCAATACTTGGCTTTGGTTGACACCGGTGCAGAGCACTCGGTGATTCCTGGTAACCCCGACCTCTGGAACGGACCCACATTTCGAATAGAAGGAATGGGAGGGGCAATCACCCTGGCAAAGGAAATAAAAGTCCGTGCCACGGTGGGTGATGGCCCTTCCCCCATATGGTTACATGCGTTGGTAGCTGCCACTGACGAGTGTATTCTGGGTATTAATATGTTGGCCGGTACAGCCCTTAATACTAGCCAAGGGGGGTTTGCATTCGGAATTCGGACTATTACAAAAAGATTAGTGGTGGGTCAGGCCAAGTGGGATCCCGTGGTGGTGCCACCCCCCTCAAAACCTGTATGCATTCCGCAATATCGCCTCCCTGGAGGGCAGGAGGAGATTACCGCTACCATTGATGCTTTGAAAGAAGAAGGGGTAGTGAGGCCTGCAACGTCGCCCTTCAATAGCCCTGTTTGGCCGGTCCAGAAGCTGGACGGCTCCTGGAGAATGACAGTTGATTATCGTTTTTTGAACAAACATGCCCCACCACTTGCTTCAGCAGTTCCGGACATTGTCACTCTTATTGAAAACATTGCTACTGGGAACTCAGGAACATGGTATGCTGTCATTGATCTCGCTAAGGCCTTCTTCAGTATTCTTATAGCTGAGGACTCACAGGATCAGTTCGCCTTTACCTGGAAGGGGCGCCAGTATACCTTCACCCACCTTCCAGTATCGCCTTCCCTCTCAATTCACCATTATATTGATGATGTGGCCTCCTGGAGCCTCTGGCAGAAACAAGAGGGTCGCCGAGTCCCACTAGGATTCTGGTCACGTACCATGCCTGAGGCTGCCACTCGTTATTCTGTTTTTGAACAACAGTTACTAGCCTGTTACTGGGCCCTGCTAGAGACTGAAAGAATGACAGGTGATGCAGATGTTCAATTGCGACCTGCACTTCCTATAATGAATTGGGTCCTGGCTAATGATGCTAATCTAAAGATCCGGCGGGCTCAGCAGTCTTCTATTGTTAAATGGAAGTGGTATATTCAGAGTCGTGCGACCAGAGGGCCTGAAGGGGTGGGCCGCATACACGAACAGGTGGCTTACCATCCTAGGTCAGGAACTCAGTTATCGGAGGAGGGGGATGGTGGCTCCAGTCAGTATGCTGAGTTGAAGGCAGTCACTTTACCACTAGATCCCCATGATCACCCTCTTTGCCTGTTTACTGATTCCTGGGCTTTGGCTAATGGACTTGTGGTATGGATGCCTGATTTGCAAAAGAACAACTGGATGATACATGACCGCCCAGTATGGGGCAAAGAGTTGTGGCAGCTGTTGTGGGATGCTTCCCACCATCGTGAGATAACCGTTTATCACGTTGATGCCCATACCAATATGGCGACTAACATGGCTCAACATAATGCAGTAGCAGATCAGCTTGCCACTATCAGCTGTGCTGATACCGTCCCCCTGGCTCGATGGGCACATGAACAGAGTGGTCATTTGGGGGAGAAGGGATCAGCTATGTGGTCCCGTACACATGCTTTATCCATCCATAAGGATGATGTCCGCATGGTCATATGTACATGCCCAGAATGTCAGCTTGTGAAGTTCCATACCGTTCCACCTGGTCCGCATGGCCGAATAAAACGGGGTGCTCACTCAGCTGCGGTCTGGCAAATTGATTACATAGGCCCCATGCTAGACTGCATGGGTAAATATTACGTCCTAGTAATGGTTGACACCTTTTCGGGCCTGGTTTTTACTTTTCCCACCAAGACGGCTGACCAAGCTAGCACTATCCAAGGACAAAACCATTTGATTTATCGTTATGATGTTCCAGAGGAGATTCACTCTGATAATGTCTCGCACTTCTCCGGGAAAGCAATCTGTGATTGGGCAAATGACAACGGTATTTTATGGGTCCACCATATTCCTTATTACCCGCAGGCTGCTGGGTTAGTTGAACAAATGAACGGCTTACTGAAGGAACAAATTCATTTGTTAACATCACTGGGGACCCAGAAGGGATGGTGCCATGTGCTGCAGCAGGCAGTCGACAATTTGAATCATCGCCCTTTAAAAGGAGGTACACCTTTCCACCGACTTCTTCACGCTCCTGAATTACAGCCTATTCCAGAGGAAAAACAGTCATTGCCCCCCATCCCCAAACTAGAGAATGTTGGACAAAAGGTATGGGTGGCACCACCAGGTAGTGGCCCTCCTGTAAAAGGGGAAATAGTGACACCTGCCCAGGGTAACACTCGGTGGGTAGCTATTGAGGGACAGGATGATTTAGTCTGTTTAAACACTGAACGCTTATGGTATCGTGAGTGACATGTGTCAGGCTTCTTTGTTCCAGGTTCTCCATTTTACACTCCTGGTGATCTGGCTTAACAGCTGCTTTGATGCCAGCAATTGGATTTGTAATGTCGAGGACGTTCCAAGGGAGTTCCCAGTGGGAAACACGGTCCGATGCATTACACCAAGGAAGTCCTCGGTCACCAGCCTCAAGTGCAGCTTATATAAATATGTTATTGTTCAGCATGTTTCAAAATCTGTTCGTGAGCTCCAGTATCTGGGTATTGTGGCCAACAAGGATAATTTGAGCCTTGGTTGGAATCCTTTCTCATGGCTAACTGCTACATTTGGGGGAGTGGGCCACAATATCCTCCGTTGGTTGCTCGCGTCATTGCTTATCTTTGTAATTGTTGTTTTGATTTCTCTTTTTTCGCTCCCTCTGTACTCAAATACTGGTTAGGCCTCGCAAATGACAGATTGTGACCAAGGGGTGGAATGTAATGGAGGATTAAAACCATGTACTCAGATGCTTTTTGCTTATGTGGAACTGACGACACTGGGTCCACACGCAGGTCACCTTACTTTCAGAACTAGCAGATGTAATTAAACTCAGCCATGGGGACTTATCTGAAGATACACTTTGAAATGGAATTCCACCGTGAGGCCCAGGGAAAGCAGTTGTCAAATACGACACTCTGAAATTGACGTATTGGTCACAACCTGTCTTGCTCAAGAAGTTTTAATGAGTCCTTGTATCTACGAGATAAACCAGGATATCATAGCATCCTGCTCCATAATAATTAATCTTCTAAATTGTAGAATAGTATGCTCAGCTTTGATTTTGACTGACAAATGTTAGAGGGAGTGGGTGCATGATTAATTGTTTTTGGGGTATAAAAGTCTGTGGTCCTGCTGCTGAAGTTTAGACTCTCCGAGGGGTGGGAACACCCCTTGTCAAGAAGGAAGAACAGCCAGAGTCCGAGCAACGTCCCGGTCGGGGGAGGTGGAGAAGCTGCTACCAGCGCCCTGACAACCTACTACAAGTGTGCAGTCGTTGCCTCGCTTCGGCAGTTGGGACCAGTCCAAGCGTTGATAAGTATAGTTGGGAAGGGCTTGCATATTGTAGTGTGAAATCAGCTTTTGAATTAGTAATAAACATTTGTATAAACTGAACTGCTCTCGGTGTGTGTGTCTATTTTCTTTCGGTAGCTAAAACACTGTGACCAATCTAAAATGAACAAAATGAGAGGTATAAGTTTACCCAAGACAATTGGCGCTGCGAGCAGGGTTGGTCTCAAGATGTTTCGCCGAAAGAAAGAGGTGAGCCCTGAGCAGTTTTTGATTCCGGGATGGACTTCCAAAGATGATGGGTTTGGCATGCTGGCTAATACCCTGTCTTTGTTGGGACCACCCATCAGTTGGGATGAAAGGTTAGAACCCTTAAGTGTGCCTCTGGGAGAGCGGGTTGCCACTCTCCTCCGAGAAAGTAAATTTCCAAAAAAACGGGGGACGCTGACAGACGGTTTTTGGCTGCTGGCCACAGCCTTACGCCACTCCGTTCAGCGTGAAGTTGAATTAGTTCAGCAGCAGGTAAAGTCTGAACATAAGAGAAAACAACTAGAGGAGGAAGTAGAGACTCTGCGACAGCGCTGCTCGATGATGAGCGAAATTGTTAGCACCAGTCAGGATCGAGCCAAAGAATGGGAGGATAAGCATGTTCAAACAATTTGCCGTAATATTAAACTCCGGCAACAGCTCTGTGCGAATAAGGAAAAGCAAGGGGTAGAACCTGATCCACACCGTATTCGTGCCATGATAAGGAATGGCAATGATCCTGATGTAATTGATGATTGGGACGGGAATATCTGGTATGATGATAATGGTAATAATGCAGATACCCCCCGGCATGTGCCTGGCATACTCCCCTCTCCCTCCGCTGTTCAAGCCCGCCCCGTAAGGCGAGAGGGGGGATGATGTAAGTGTAGAAACTGAAGGGACCGGTGCTCCGATCTCCCAAGCGGACCCAGGGGAAGGCTCCCAAACCCCTGCTTATGCTAGGTGGGCTCCCCCCTCAACGGGATGGTCTCAGCAGCCTCCCATGTGCCAGAGTGGTAACAGGGGTCGGGAGCAGTCAACAACAATACGTGACTTTACTATAAAAGAGCTGGCCGCCATTGGAGATCGTTTTAGGCAAAAGACAGGAGAAACTTTGGCGGCCTGGCTTCTGCGGGTTTGGGAGCAAGGGGGAAGTAGCATATATCTGACCCCTGAGGAATTGTTGGGGTTAGGATCATTAACTACTGATATTCGAGTCACTGCTGAATTACGTGGCAGAAGGAGAGATGTAGACTATTTACTTGCTACTCTAGGAGAAGCCCTGTTACGGGTGTATCCGTCACCAGTAGATTGGGATCTGCATTTGCAGAACCATTGGGGCACACCAGAGGAGGGTATAGCAGTGATTCGCCAACAGGCCGTGGCCTCTGCTTTGTATGCGGGGCGCCTGAGGCTGTGGATGCATGGGGGGAGCCCTGATGAAGAATTATTCACAGCTGGAATGCATACCCGATTTGTTCGTTCAGCCCAACCTACTATACGGGGACTGGTCCTGTCTGTAACTAGTCCGCTAATTGGGCACCTCGTATCTGAGGCGGTGCACGCCCTATCTGGACTCCAAGAACTGGAGTTGGGAGGTAAAATCCACTCACGTACAACCCAGGTTAAAGCAGACAGACAGGATGAAAGGAGAGGGGCTGCTGTTAATAATGGACTGACCAGAAAAGAGCTTTTTCTAACTTTGTTAAAGTTAGGCGTACCTAAAAGTGATATTGATGGGAAACCTACTGCAGTCTTGTATGCCCTTTATAAGAGGAAGGCAGGGGAACATCATCCCCAGATGCTGGGTCCTCCCGGCCCAGCTGTGCCTTCTGCTCCCACTGCTGCTTCTATCGAGTCAGCTTCTCCTGCCCCAGTTACCCGTGATGAGGTACAACAATGGGTTAAACAGGCTCTTAAGGATAACAATAGCATGTGGTCCTGGAAACCCCCGAACCCTTCTGAAGCCTGAAGGTGTGGGCAGGATTCCCGTGTCTATTCCATCGAGACACGGCGCACACACGGGGATCCGCGGCCCTACATACCATTAACAATTCACTGGGGTGGGGGTAATGATCGCCAATACTTGGCTTTGGTTGACACCGGTGCAGAGCACTCGGTGATTCCTGGTAACCCCGACCTCTGGAACGGACCCACATTTCGAATAGAAGGAATGGGAGGGGCAATCACCCTGGCAAAGGAAATAAAAGTCCGTGCCACGGTGGGTGATGGCCCTTCCCCCATATGGTTACATGCGTTGGTAGCTGCCACTGACGAGTGTATTCTGGGTATTAATATGTTGGCCGGTACAGCCCTTAATACTAGCCAAGGGGGGTTTGCATTCGGAATTCGGACTATTACAAAAAGATTAGTGGTGGGTCAGGCCAAGTGGGATCCCGTGGTGGTGCCACCCCCCTCAAAACCTGTATGCATTCCGCAATATCGCCTCCCTGGAGGGCAGGAGGAGATTACCGCTACCATTGATGCTTTGAAAGAAGAAGGGGTAGTGAGGCCTGCAACGTCGCCCTTCAATAGCCCTGTTTGGCCGGTCCAGAAGCTGGACGGCTCCTGGAGAATGACAGTTGATTATCGTTTTTTGAACAAACATGCCCCACCACTTGCTTCAGCAGTTCCGGACATTGTCACTCTTATTGAAAACATTGCTACTGGGAACTCAGGAACATGGTATGCTGTCATTGATCTCGCTAAGGCCTTCTTCAGTATTCTTATAGCTGAGGACTCACAGGATCAGTTCGCCTTTACCTGGAAGGGGCGCCAGTATACCTTCACCCACCTTCCAGTATCGCCTTCCCTCTCAATTCACCATTATATTGATGATGTGGCCTCCTGGAGCCTCTGGCAGAAACAAGAGGGTCGCCGAGTCCCACTAGGATTCTGGTCACGTACCATGCCTGAGGCTGCCACTCGTTATTCTGTTTTTGAACAACAGTTACTAGCCTGTTACTGGGCCCTGCTAGAGACTGAAAGAATGACAGGTGATGCAGATGTTCAATTGCGACCTGCACTTCCTATAATGAATTGGGTCCTGGCTAATGATGCTAATCTAAAGATCCGGCGGGCTCAGCAGTCTTCTATTGTTAAATGGAAGTGGTATATTCAGAGTCGTGCGACCAGAGGGCCTGAAGGGGTGGGCCGCATACACGAACAGGTGGCTTACCATCCTAGGTCAGGAACTCAGTTATCGGAGGAGGGGGATGGTGGCTCCAGTCAGTATGCTGAGTTGAAGGCAGTCACTTTACCACTAGATCCCCATGATCACCCTCTTTGCCTGTTTACTGATTCCTGGGCTTTGGCTAATGGACTTGTGGTATGGATGCCTGATTTGCAAAAGAACAACTGGATGATACATGACCGCCCAGTATGGGGCAAAGAGTTGTGGCAGCTGTTGTGGGATGCTTCCCACCATCGTGAGATAACCGTTTATCACGTTGATGCCCATACCAATATGGCGACTAACATGGCTCAACATAATGCAGTAGCAGATCAGCTTGCCACTATCAGCTGTGCTGATACCGTCCCCCTGGCTCGATGGGCACATGAACAGAGTGGTCATTTGGGGGAGAAGGGATCAGCTATGTGGTCCCGTACACATGCTTTATCCATCCATAAGGATGATGTCCGCATGGTCATATGTACATGCCCAGAATGTCAGCTTGTGAAGTTCCATACCGTTCCACCTGGTCCGCATGGCCGAATAAAACGGGGTGCTCACTCAGCTGCGGTCTGGCAAATTGATTACATAGGCCCCATGCTAGACTGCATGGGTAAATATTACGTCCTAGTAATGGTTGACACCTTTTCGGGCCTGGTTTTTACTTTTCCCACCAAGACGGCTGACCAAGCTAGCACTATCCAAGGACAAAACCATTTGATTTATCGTTATGATGTTCCAGAGGAGATTCACTCTGATAATGTCTCGCACTTCTCCGGGAAAGCAATCTGTGATTGGGCAAATGACAACGGTATTTTATGGGTCCACCATATTCCTTATTACCCGCAGGCTGCTGGGTTAGTTGAACAAATGAACGGCTTACTGAAGGAACAAATTCATTTGTTAACATCACTGGGGACCCAGAAGGGATGGTGCCATGTGCTGCAGCAGGCAGTCGACAATTTGAATCATCGCCCTTTAAAAGGAGGTACACCTTTCCACCGACTTCTTCACGCTCCTGAATTACAGCCTATTCCAGAGGAAAAACAGTCATTGCCCCCCATCCCCAAACTAGAGAATGTTGGACAAAAGGTATGGGTGGCACCACCAGGTAGTGGCCCTCCTGTAAAAGGGGAAATAGTGACACCTGCCCAGGGTAACACTCGGTGGGTAGCTATTGAGGGACAGGATGATTTAGTCTGTTTAAACACTGAACGCTTATGGTATCGTGAGTGACATGTGTCAGGCTTCTTTGTTCCAGGTTCTCCATTTTACACTCCTGGTGATCTGGCTTAACAGCTGCTTTGATGCCAGCAATTGGATTTGTAATGTCGAGGACGTTCCAAGGGAGTTCCCAGTGGGAAACACGGTCCGATGCATTACACCAAGGAAGTCCTCGGTCACCAGCCTCAAGTGCAGCTTATATAAATATGTTATTGTTCAGCATGTTTCAAAATCTGTTCGTGAGCTCCAGTATCTGGGTATTGTGGCCAACAAGGATAATTTGAGCCTTGGTTGGAATCCTTTCTCATGGCTAACTGCTACATTTGGGGGAGTGGGCCACAATATCCTCCGTTGGTTGCTCGCGTCATTGCTTATCTTTGTAATTGTTGTTTTGATTTCTCTTTTTTCGCTCCCTCTGTACTCAAATACTGGTTAGGCCTCGCAAATGACAGATTGTGACCAAGGGGTGGAATGTAATGGAGGATTAAAACCATGTACTCAGATGCTTTTTGCTTATGTGGAACTGACGACACTGGGTCCACACGCAGGTCACCTTACTTTCAGAACTAGCAGATGTAATTAAACTCAGCCATGGGGACTTATCTGAAGATACACTTTGAAATGGAATTCCACCGTGAGGCCCAGGGAAAGCAGTTGTCAAATACGACACTCTGAAATTGACGTATTGGTCACAACCTGTCTTGCTCAAGAAGTTTTAATGAGTCCTTGTATCTACGAGATAAACCAGGATATCATAGCATCCTGCTCCATAATAATTAATCTTCTAAATTGTAGAATAGTATGCTCAGCTTTGATTTTGACTGACAAATGTTAGAGGGAGTGGGTGCATGATTAATTGTTTTTGGGGTATAAAAGTCTGTGGTCCTGCTGCTGAAGTTTAGACTCTCCGAGGGGTGGGAACACCCCTTGTCAAGAAGGAAGAACAGCCAGAGTCCGAGCAACGTCCCGGTCGGGGGAGGTGGAGAAGCTGCTACCAGCGCCCTGACAACCTACTACAAGTGTGCAGTCGTTGCCTCGCTTCGGCAGTTGGGACCAGTCCAAGCGTTGATAAGTATAGTTGGGAAGGGCTTGCATATTGTAGTGTGAAATCAGCTTTTGAATTAGTAATAAACATTTGTATAAACTGAACTGCTCTCGGTGTGTGTGTCTATTTTCTTTCGGTAGCTAAAACACTGTGACCAATCTAAAATGAACAAAATGAGAGGTATAAGTTTACCCAAGACAATTGGCGCTGCGAGCAGGGTTGGTCTCAAGATGTTTCGCCGAAAGAAAGAGGTGAGCCCTGAGCAGTTTTTGATTCCGGGATGGACTTCCAAAGATGATGGGTTTGGCATGCTGGCTAATACCCTGTCTTTGTTGGGACCACCCATCAGTTGGGATGAAAGGTTAGAACCCTTAAGTGTGCCTCTGGGAGAGCGGGTTGCCACTCTCCTCCGAGAAAGTAAATTTCCAAAAAAACGGGGGACGCTGACAGACGGTTTTTGGCTGCTGGCCACAGCCTTACGCCACTCCGTTCAGCGTGAAGTTGAATTAGTTCAGCAGCAGGTAAAGTCTGAACATAAGAGAAAACAACTAGAGGAGGAAGTAGAGACTCTGCGACAGCGCTGCTCGATGATGAGCGAAATTGTTAGCACCAGTCAGGATCGAGCCAAAGAATGGGAGGATAAGCATGTTCAAACAATTTGCCGTAATATTAAACTCCGGCAACAGCTCTGTGCGAATAAGGAAAAGCAAGGGGTAGAACCTGATCCACACCGTATTCGTGCCATGATAAGGAATGGCAATGATCCTGATGTAATTGATGATTGGGACGGGAATATCTGGTATGATGATAATGGTAATAATGCAGATACCCCCCGGCATGTGCCTGGCATACTCCCCTCTCCCTCCGCTGTTCAAGCCCGCCCCGTAAGGCGAGAGGGGGGATGATGTAAGTGTAGAAACTGAAGGGACCGGTGCTCCGATCTCCCAAGCGGACCCAGGGGAAGGCTCCCAAACCCCTGCTTATGCTAGGTGGGCTCCCCCCTCAACGGGATGGTCTCAGCAGCCTCCCATGTGCCAGAGTGGTAACAGGGGTCGGGAGCAGTCAACAACAATACGTGACTTTACTATAAAAGAGCTGGCCGCCATTGGAGATCGTTTTAGGCAAAAGACAGGAGAAACTTTGGCGGCCTGGCTTCTGCGGGTTTGGGAGCAAGGGGGAAGTAGCATATATCTGACCCCTGAGGAATTGTTGGGGTTAGGATCATTAACTACTGATATTCGAGTCACTGCTGAATTACGTGGCAGAAGGAGAGATGTAGACTATTTACTTGCTACTCTAGGAGAAGCCCTGTTACGGGTGTATCCGTCACCAGTAGATTGGGATCTGCATTTGCAGAACCATTGGGGCACACCAGAGGAGGGTATAGCAGTGATTCGCCAACAGGCCGTGGCCTCTGCTTTGTATGCGGGGCGCCTGAGGCTGTGGATGCATGGGGGGAGCCCTGATGAAGAATTATTCACAGCTGGAATGCATACCCGATTTGTTCGTTCAGCCCAACCTACTATACGGGGACTGGTCCTGTCTGTAACTAGTCCGCTAATTGGGCACCTCGTATCTGAGGCGGTGCACGCCCTATCTGGACTCCAAGAACTGGAGTTGGGAGGTAAAATCCACTCACGTACAACCCAGGTTAAAGCAGACAGACAGGATGAAAGGAGAGGGGCTGCTGTTAATAATGGACTGACCAGAAAAGAGCTTTTTCTAACTTTGTTAAAGTTAGGCGTACCTAAAAGTGATATTGATGGGAAACCTACTGCAGTCTTGTATGCCCTTTATAAGAGGAAGGCAGGGGAACATCATCCCCAGATGCTGGGTCCTCCCGGCCCAGCTGTGCCTTCTGCTCCCACTGCTGCTTCTATCGAGTCAGCTTCTCCTGCCCCAGTTACCCGTGATGAGGTACAACAATGGGTTAAACAGGCTCTTAAGGATAACAATAGCATGTGGTCCTGGAAACCCCCGAACCCTTCTGAAGCCTGAAGGTGTGGGCAGGATTCCCGTGTCTATTCCATCGAGACACGGCGCACACACGGGGATCCGCGGCCCTACATACCATTAACAATTCACTGGGGTGGGGGTAATGATCGCCAATACTTGGCTTTGGTTGACACCGGTGCAGAGCACTCGGTGATTCCTGGTAACCCCGACCTCTGGAACGGACCCACATTTCGAATAGAAGGAATGGGAGGGGCAATCACCCTGGCAAAGGAAATAAAAGTCCGTGCCACGGTGGGTGATGGCCCTTCCCCCATATGGTTACATGCGTTGGTAGCTGCCACTGACGAGTGTATTCTGGGTATTAATATGTTGGCCGGTACAGCCCTTAATACTAGCCAAGGGGGGTTTGCATTCGGAATTCGGACTATTACAAAAAGATTAGTGGTGGGTCAGGCCAAGTGGGATCCCGTGGTGGTGCCACCCCCCTCAAAACCTGTATGCATTCCGCAATATCGCCTCCCTGGAGGGCAGGAGGAGATTACCGCTACCATTGATGCTTTGAAAGAAGAAGGGGTAGTGAGGCCTGCAACGTCGCCCTTCAATAGCCCTGTTTGGCCGGTCCAGAAGCTGGACGGCTCCTGGAGAATGACAGTTGATTATCGTTTTTTGAACAAACATGCCCCACCACTTGCTTCAGCAGTTCCGGACATTGTCACTCTTATTGAAAACATTGCTACTGGGAACTCAGGAACATGGTATGCTGTCATTGATCTCGCTAAGGCCTTCTTCAGTATTCTTATAGCTGAGGACTCACAGGATCAGTTCGCCTTTACCTGGAAGGGGCGCCAGTATACCTTCACCCACCTTCCAGTATCGCCTTCCCTCTCAATTCACCATTATATTGATGATGTGGCCTCCTGGAGCCTCTGGCAGAAACAAGAGGGTCGCCGAGTCCCACTAGGATTCTGGTCACGTACCATGCCTGAGGCTGCCACTCGTTATTCTGTTTTTGAACAACAGTTACTAGCCTGTTACTGGGCCCTGCTAGAGACTGAAAGAATGACAGGTGATGCAGATGTTCAATTGCGACCTGCACTTCCTATAATGAATTGGGTCCTGGCTAATGATGCTAATCTAAAGATCCGGCGGGCTCAGCAGTCTTCTATTGTTAAATGGAAGTGGTATATTCAGAGTCGTGCGACCAGAGGGCCTGAAGGGGTGGGCCGCATACACGAACAGGTGGCTTACCATCCTAGGTCAGGAACTCAGTTATCGGAGGAGGGGGATGGTGGCTCCAGTCAGTATGCTGAGTTGAAGGCAGTCACTTTACCACTAGATCCCCATGATCACCCTCTTCGCCTGTTTACTGATTCCTGGGCTTTGGCTAATGGACTTGTGGTATGGATGCCTGATTTGCAAAAGAACAACTGGATGATACATGACCGCCCAGTATGGGGCAAAGAGTTGTGGCAGCTGTTGTGGGATGCTTCCCACCATCGTGAGATAACCGTTTATCACGTTGATGCCCATACCAATATGGCGACTAACATGGCTCAACATAATGCAGTAGCAGATCAGCTTGCCACTATCAGCTGTGCTGATACCGTCCCCCTGGCTCGATGGGCACATGAACAGAGTGGTCATTTGGGGGAGAAGGGATCAGCTATGTGGTCCCGTACACATGCTTTATCCATCCATAAGGATGATGTCCGCATGGTCATATGTACATGCCCAGAATGTCAGCTTGTGAAGTTCCATACCGTTCCACCTGGTCCGCATGGCCGAATAAAACGGGGTGCTCACTCAGCTGCGGTCTGGCAAATTGATTACATAGGCCCCATGCTAGACTGCATGGGTAAATATTACGTCCTAGTAATGGTTGACACCTTTTCGGGCCTGGTTTTTACTTTTCCCACCAAGACGGCTGACCAAGCTAGCACTATCCAAGGACAAAACCATTTGATTTATCGTTATGATGTTCCAGAGGAGATTCACTCTGATAATGTCTCGCACTTCTCCGGGAAAGCAATCTGTGATTGGGCAAATGACAACGGTATTTTATGGGTCCACCATATTCCTTATTACCCGCAGGCTGCTGGGTTAGTTGAACAAATGAACGGCTTACTGAAGGAACAAATTCATTTGTTAACATCACTGGGGACCCAGAAGGGATGGTGCCATGTGCTGCAGCAGGCAGTCGACAATTTGAATCATCGCCCTTTAAAAGGAGGTACACCTTTCCACCGACTTCTTCACGCTCCTGAATTACAGCCTATTCCAGAGGAAAAACAGTCATTGCCCCCCATCCCCAAACTAGAGAATGTTGGACAAAAGGTATGGGTGGCACCACCAGGTAGTGGCCCTCCTGTAAAAGGGGAAATAGTGACACCTGCCCAGGGTAACACTCGGTGGGTAGCTATTGAGGGACAGGATGATTTAGTCTGTTTAAACACTGAACGCTTATGGTATCGTGAGTGACATGTGTCAGGCTTCTTTGTTCCAGGTTCTCCATTTTACACTCCTGGTGATCTGGCTTAACAGCTGCTTTGATGCCAGCAATTGGATTTGTAATGTCGAGGACGTTCCAAGGGAGTTCCCAGTGGGAAACACGGTCCGATGCATTACACCAAGGAAGTCCTCGGTCACCAGCCTCAAGTGCAGCTTATATAAATATGTTATTGTTCAGCATGTTTCAAAATCTGTTCGTGAGCTCCAGTATCTGGGTATTGTGGCCAACAAGGATAATTTGAGCCTTGGTTGGAATCCTTTCTCATGGCTAACTGCTACATTTGGGGGAGTGGGCCACAATATCCTCCGTTGGTTGCTCGCGTCATTGCTTATCTTTGTAATTGTTGTTTTGATTTCTCTTTTTTCGCTCCCTCTGTACTCAAATAATGGTTAGGCCTCGCAAATGACAGATTGTGACCAAGGGGTGGAATGTAATGGAGGATTAAAACCATGTACTCAGATGCTTTTTGCTTATGTGGAACTGACGACACTGGGTCCACACGCAGGTCACCTTACTTTCAGAACTAGCAGATGTAATTAAACTCAGCCATGGGGACTTATCTGAAGATACACTTTGAAATGGAATTCCACCGTGAGGCCCAGGGAAAGCAGTTGTCAAATACGACACTCTGAAATTGACGTATTGGTCACAACCTGTCTTGCTCAAGAAGTTTTAATGAGTCCTTATATCTACGAGATAAACCAGGATATCATAGCATCCTGCTCCATAATAATTAATCTTCTAAATTGTAGAATAGTATGCTCAGCTTTGATTTTGACTGACAAATGTTAGAGGGAGTGGGTGCATGATTAATTGTTTTTGGGGTATAAAAGTCTGTGGTCCTGCTGCTGAAGTTTAGACTCTCCGAGGGGTGGGAACACCCCTTGTCAAGAAGGAAGAACAGCCAGAGTCCGAGCAACGTCCCGGTCGGGGGAGGTGGAGAAGCTGCTACCAGCGCCCTGACAACCTACTACAAGTGTGCAGTCGTTGCCTCGCTTCGGCAGTTGGGACCAGTCCAAGCGTTGATAAGTATAGTTGGGAAGGGCTTGCATATTGTAGTGTGAAATCAGCTTTTGAATTAGTAATAAACATTTGTATAAACTGAACTGCTCTCGGTGTGTGTGTCTATTTTCTTTCGGTAGCTAAAACACTGTGACCAATCTAAAATGAACAAAATGAGAGGTATAAGTTTACCCAAGACAATTGGCGCTGCGAGCAGGGTTGGTCTCAAGATGTTTCGCCGAAAGAAAGAGGTGAGCCCTGAGCAGTTTTTGATTCCGGGATGGACTTCCAAAGATGATGGGTTTGGCATGCTGGCTAATACCCTGTCTTTGTTGGGACCACCCATCAGTTGGGATGAAAGGTTAGAACCCTTAAGTGTGCCTCTGGGAGAGCGGGTTGCCACTCTCCTCCGAGAAAGTAAATTTCCAAAAAAACGGGGGACGCTGACAGACGGTTTTTGGCTGCTGGCCACAGCCTTACGCCACTCCGTTCAGCGTGAAGTTGAATTAGTTCAGCAGCAGGTAAAGTCTGAACATAAGAGAAAACAACTAGAGGAGGAAGTAGAGACTCTGCGACAGCGCTGCTCGATGATGAGCGAAATTGTTAGCACCAGTCAGGATCGAGCCAAAGAATGGGAGGATAAGCATGTTCAAACAATTTGCCGTAATATTAAACTCCGGCAACAGCTCTGTGCGAATAAGGAAAAGCAAGGGGTAGAACCTGATCCACACCGTATTCGTGCCATGATAAGGAATGGCAATGATCCTGATGTAATTGATGATTGGGACGGGAATATCTGGTATGATGATAATGGTAATAATGCAGATACCCCCCGGCATGTGCCTGGCATACTCCCCTCTCCCTCCGCTGTTCAAGCCCGCCCCGTAAGGCGAGAGGGGGGATGATGTAAGTGTAGAAACTGAAGGGACCGGTGCTCCGATCTCCCAAGCGGACCCAGGGGAAGGCTCCCAAACCCCTGCTTATGCTAGGTGGGCTCCCCCCTCAACGGGATGGTCTCAGCAGCCTCCCATGTGCCAGAGTGGTAACAGGGGTCGGGAGCAGTCAACAACAATACGTGACTTTACTATAAAAGAGCTGGCCGCCATTGGAGATCGTTTTAGGCAAAAGACAGGAGAAACTTTGGCGGCCTGGCTTCTGCGGGTTTGGGAGCAAGGGGGAAGTAGCATATATCTGACCCCTGAGGAATTGTTGGGGTTAGGATCATTAACTACTGATATTCGAGTCACTGCTGAATTACGTGGCAGAAGGAGAGATGTAGACTATTTACTTGCTACTCTAGGAGAAGCCCTGTTACGGGTGTATCCGTCACCAGTAGATTGGGATCTGCATTTGCAGAACCATTGGGGCACACCAGAGGAGGGTATAGCAGTGATTCGCCAACAGGCCGTGGCCTCTGCTTTGTATGCGGGGCGCCTGAGGCTGTGGATGCATGGGGGGAGCCCTGATGAAGAATTATTCACAGCTGGAATGCATACCCGATTGGTTCGTTCAGCCCAACCTACTATACGGGGACTGGTCCTGTCTGTAACTAGTCCGCTAATTGGGCACCTCGTATCTGAGGCGGTGCACGCCCTATCTGGACTCCAAGAACTGGAGTTGGGAGGTAAAATCCACTCACGTACAACCCAGGTTAAAGCAGACAGACAGGATGAAAGGAGAGGGGCTGCTGTTAATAATGGACTGACCAGAAAAGAGCTTTTTCTAACTTTGTTAAAGTTAGGCGTACCTAAAAGTGATATTGATGGGAAACCTACTGCAGTCTTGTATGCCCTTTATAAGAGGAAGGCAGGGGAACATCATCCCCAGATGCTGGGTCCTCCCGGCCCAGCTGTGCCTTCTGCTCCCACTGCTGCTTCTATCGAGTCAGCTTCTCCTGCCCCAGTTACCCGTGATGAGGTACAACAATGGGTTAAACAGGCTCTTAAGGATAACAATAGCATGTGGTCCTGGAAACCCCCGAACCCTTCTGAAGCCTGAAGGTGTGGGCAGGATTCCCGTGTCTATTCCATCGAGACACGGCGCACACACGGGGATCCGCGGCCCTACATACCATTAACAATTCACTGGGGTGGGGGTAATGATCGCCAATACTTGGCTTTGGTTGACACCGGTGCAGAGCACTCGGTGATTCCTGGTAACCCCGACCTCTGGAACGGACCCACATTTCGAATAGAAGGAATGGGAGGGGCAATCACCCTGGCAAAGGAAATAAAAGTCCGTGCCACGGTGGGTGATGGCCCTTCCCCCATATGGTTACATGCGTTGGTAGCTGCCACTGACGAGTGTATTCTGGGTATTAATATGTTGGCCGGTACAGCCCTTAATACTAGCCAAGGGGGGTTTGCATTCGGAATTCGGACTATTACAAAAAGATTAGTGGTGGGTCAGGCCAAGTGGGATCCCGTGGTGGTGCCACCCCCCTCAAAACCTGTATGCATTCCGCAATATCGCCTCCCTGGAGGGCAGGAGGAGATTACCGCTACCATTGATGCTTTGAAAGAAGAAGGGGTAGTGAGGCCTGCAACGTCGCCCTTCAATAGCCCTGTTTGGCCGGTCCAGAAGCTGGACGGCTCCTGGAGAATGACAGTTGATTATCGTTTTTTGAACAAACATGCCCCACCACTTGCTTCAGCAGTTCCGGACATTGTCACTCTTATTGAAAACATTGCTACTGGGAACTCAGGAACATGGTATGCTGTCATTGATCTCGCTAAGGCCTTCTTCAGTATTCTTATAGCTGAGGACTCACAGGATCAGTTCGCCTTTACCTGGAAGGGGCGCCAGTATACCTTCACCCACCTTCCAGTATCGCCTTCCCTCTCAATTCACCATTATATTGATGATGTGGCCTCCTGGAGCCTCTGGCAGAAACAAGAGGGTCGCCGAGTCCCACTAGGATTCTGGTCACGTACCATGCCTGAGGCTGCCACTCGTTATTCTGTTTTTGAACAACAGTTACTAGCCTGTTACTGGGCCCTGCTAGAGACTGAAAGAATGACAGGTGATGCAGATGTTCAATTGCGACCTGCACTTCCTATAATGAATTGGGTCCTGGCTAATGATGCTAATCTAAAGATCCGGCGGGCTCAGCAGTCTTCTATTGTTAAATGGAAGTGGTATATTCAGAGTCGTGCGACCAGAGGGCCTGAAGGGGTGGGCCGCATACACGAACAGGTGGCTTACCATCCTAGGTCAGGAACTCAGTTATCGGAGGAGGGGGATGGTGGCTCCAGTCAGTATGCTGAGTTGAAGGCAGTCACTTTACCACTAGATCCCCATGATCACCCTCTTCGCCTGTTTACTGATTCCTGGGCTTTGGCTAATGGACTTGTGGTATGGATGCCTGATTTGCAAAAGAACAACTGGATGATACATGACCGCCCAGTATGGGGCAAAGAGTTGTGGCAGCTGTTGTGGGATGCTTCCCACCATCGTGAGATAACCGTTTATCACGTTGATGCCCATACCAATATGGCGACTAACATGGCTCAACATAATGCAGTAGCAGATCAGCTTGCCACTATCAGCTGTGCTGATACCGTCCCCCTGGCTCGATGGGCACATGAACAGAGTGGTCATTTGGGGGAGAAGGGATCAGCTATGTGGTCCCGTACACATGCTTTATCCATCCATAAGGATGATGTCCGCATGGTCATATGTACATGCCCAGAATGTCAGCTTGTGAAGTTCCATACCGTTCCACCTGGTCCGCATGGCCGAATAAAACGGGGTGCTCACTCAGCTGCGGTCTGGCAAATTGATTACATAGGCCCCATGCTAGACTGCATGGGTAAATATTACGTCCTAGTAATGGTTGACACCTTTTCGGGCCTGGTTTTTACTTTTCCCACCAAGACGGCTGACCAAGCTAGCACTATCCAAGGACAAAACCATTTGATTTATCGTTATGATGTTCCAGAGGAGATTCACTCTGATAATGGCTCGCACTTCTCCGGGAAAGCAATCTGTGATTGGGCAAATGACAACGGTATTTTATGGGTCCACCATATTCCTTATTACCCGCAGGCTGCCGGGTTAGTTGAACAAATGAACGGCTTACTGAAGGAACAAATTCATTTGTTAACATCACTGGGGACCCAGAAGGGATGGTGCCATGTGCTGCAGCAGGCAGTCGACAATTTGAATCATCGCCCTTTAAAAGGAGGTACACCTTTCCACCGACTTCTTCACGCTCCTGAATTACAGCCTATTCCAGAGGAAAAACAGTCATTGCCCCCCATCCCCAAACTAGAGAATGTTGGACAAAAGGTATGGGTGGCACCACCAGGTAGTGGCCCTCCTGTAAAAGGGGAAATAGTGACACCTGCCCAGGGTAACACTCGGTGGGTAGCTATTGAGGGACAGGATGATTTAGTCTGTTTAAACACTGAACGCTTATGGTATCGTGAGTGACATGTGTCAGGCTTCTTTGTTCCAGGTTCTCCATTTTACACTCCTGGTGATCTGGCTTAACAGCTGCTTTGATGCCAGCAATTGGATTTGTAATGTCGAGGACGTTCCAAGGGAGTTCCCAGTGGGAAACACGGTCCGATGCATTACACCAAGGAAGTCCTCGGTCACCAGCCTCAAGTGCAGCTTATATAAATATGTTATTGTTCAGCATGTTTCAAAATCTGTTCGTGAGCTCCAGTATCTGGGTATTGTGGCCAACAAGGATAATTTGAGCCTTGGTTGGAATCCTTTCTCATGGCTAACTGCTACATTTGGGGGAGTGGGCCACAATATCCTCCGTTGGTTGCTCG
The DNA here is from genome assembly GCF_036971445.1 of Narcine bancroftii. Classification (NCBI taxonomy): domain Eukaryota; kingdom Metazoa; phylum Chordata; class Chondrichthyes; order Torpediniformes; family Narcinidae; genus Narcine; species Narcine bancroftii. Next base: position 52,247 of record NW_027211963.1, read on the forward strand.
CGTCATTGCTTATCTTTGTAATTGTTGTTTTGATTTCTCTTTTTTCGCTCCCTCTGTACTCAAATACTGGTTAGGCCTCGCAAATGACAGATTGTGACCAAGGGGTGGAATGTAATGGAGGATTAAAACCATGTACTCAGATGCTTTTTGCTTATGTGGAACTGACGACACTGGGTCCACACGCAGGTCACCTTACTTTCAGAACTAGCAGATGTAATTAAACTCAGCCATGGGGACTTATCTGAAGATACACTTTGAAATGGAATTCCACCGTGAGGCCCAGGGAAAGCAGTTGTCAAATACGACACTCTGAAATTGACGTATTGGTCACAACCTGTCTTGCTCAAGAAGTTTTAATGAGTCCTTGTATCTACGAGATAAACCAGGATATCATAGCATCCTGCTCCATAATAATTAATCTTCTAAATTGTAGAATAGTATGCTCAGCTTTGATTTTGACTGACAAATGTTAGAGGGAGTGGGTGCATGATTAATTGTTTTTGGGGTATAAAAGTCTGTGGTCCTGCTGCTGAAGTTTAGACTCTCCGAGGGGTGGGAACACCCCTTGTCAAGAAGGAAGAACAGCCAGAGTCCGAGCAACGTCCCGGTCGGGGGAGGTGGAGAAGCTGCTACCAGCGCCCTGACAACCTACTACAAGTGTGCAGTCGTTGCCTCGCTTCGGCAGTTGGGACCAGTCCAAGCGTTGATAAGTATAGTTGGGAAGGGCTTGCATATTGTAGTGTGAAATCAGCTTTTGAATTAGTAATAAACATTTGTATAAACTGAACTGCTCTCGGTGTGTGTGTCTATTTTCTTTCGGTAGCTAAAACACTGTGACCAATCTAAAATGAACAAAATGAGAGGTATAAGTTTACCCAAGACAATTGGCGCTGCGAGCAGGGTTGGTCTCAAGATGTTTCGCCGAAAGAAAGAGGTGAGCCCTGAGCAGTTTTTGATTCCGGGATGGACTTCCAAAGATGATGGGTTTGGCATGCTGGCTAATACCCTGTCTTTGTTGGGACCACCCATCAGTTGGGATGAAAGGTTAGAACCCTTAAGTGTGCCTCTGGGAGAGCGGGTTGCCACTCTCCTCCGAGAAAGTAAATTTCCAAAAAAACGGGGGACGCTGACAGACGGTTTTTGGCTGCTGGCCACAGCCTTACGCCACTCCGTTCAGCGTGAAGTTGAATTAGTTCAGCAGCAGGTAAAGTCTGAACATAAGAGAAAACAACTAGAGGAGGAAGTAGAGACTCTGCGACAGCGCTGCTCGATGATGAGCGAAATTGTTAGCACCAGTCAGGATCGAGCCAAAGAATGGGAGGATAAGCATGTTCAAACAATTTGCCGTAATATTAAACTCCGGCAACAGCTCTGTGCGAATAAGGAAAAGCAAGGGGTAGAACCTGATCCACACCGTATTCGTGCCATGATAAGGAATGGCAATGATCCTGATGTAATTGATGATTGGGACGGGAATATCTGGTATGATGATAATGGTAATAATGCAGATACCCCCCGGCATGTGCCTGGCATACTCCCCTCTCCCTCCGCTGTTCAAGCCCGCCCCGTAAGGCGAGAGGGGGGATGATGTAAGTGTAGAAACTGAAGGGACCGGTGCTCCGATCTCCCAAGCGGACCCAGGGGAAGGCTCCCAAACCCCTGCTTATGCTAGGTGGGCTCCCCCCTCAACGGGATGGTCTCAGCAGCCTCCCATGTGCCAGAGTGGTAACAGGGGTCGGGAGCAGTCAACAACAATACGTGACTTTACTATAAAAGAGCTGGCCGCCATTGGAGATCGTTTTAGGCAAAAGACAGGAGAAACTTTGGCGGCCTGGCTTCTGCGGGTTTGGGAGCAAGGGGGAAGTAGCATATATCTGACCCCTGAGGAATTGTTGGGGTTAGGATCATTAACTACTGATATTCGAGTCACTGCTGAATTACGTGGCAGAAGGAGAGATGTAGACTATTTACTTGCTACTCTAGGAGAAGCCCTGTTACGGGTGTATCCGTCACCAGTAGATTGGGATCTGCATTTGCAGAACCATTGGGGCACACCAGAGGAGGGTATAGCAGTGATTCGCCAACAGGCCGTGGCCTCTGCTTTGTATGCGGGGCGCCTGAGGCTGTGGATGCATGGGGGGAGCCCTGATGAAGAATTATTCACAGCTGGAATGCATACCCGATTGGTTCGTTCAGCCCAACCTACTATACGGGGACTGGTCCTGTCTGTAACTAGTCCGCTAATTGGGCACCTCGTATCTGAGGCGGTGCACGCCCTATCTGGACTCCAAGAACTGGAGTTGGGAGGTAAAATCCACTCACGTACAACCCAGGTTAAAGCAGACAGACAGGATGAAAGGAGAGGGGCTGCTGTTAATAATGGACTGACCAGAAAAGAGCTTTTTCTAACTTTGTTAAAGTTAGGCGTACCTAAAAGTGATATTGATGGGAAACCTACTGCAGTCTTGTATGCCCTTTATAAGAGGAAGGCAGGGGAACATCATCCCCAGATGCTGGGTCCTCCCGGCCCAGCTGTGCCTTCTGCTCCCACTGCTGCTTCTATCGAGTCAGCTTCTCCTGCCCCAGTTACCCGTGATGAGGTACAACAATGGGTTAAACAGGCTCTTAAGGATAACAATAGCATGTGGTCCTGGAAACCCCCGAACCCTTCTGAAGCCTGAAGGTGTGGGCAGGATTCCCGTGTCTATTCCATCGAGACACGGCGCACACACGGGGATCCGCGGCCCTACATACCATTAACAATTCACTGGGGTGGGGGTAATGATCGCCAATACTTGGCTTTGGTTGACACCGGTGCAGAGCACTCGGTGATTCCTGGTAACCCCGACCTCTGGAACGGACCCACATTTCGAATAGAAGGAATGGGAGGGGCAATCACCCTGGCAAAGGAAATAAAAGTCCGTGCCACGGTGGGTGATGGCCCTTCCCCCATATGGTTACATGCGTTGGTAGCTGCCACTGACGAGTGTATTCTGGGTATTAATATGTTGGCCGGTACAGCCCTTAATACTAGCCAAGGGGGGTTTGCATTCGGAATTCGGACTATTACAAAAAGATTAGTGGTGGGTCAGGCCAAGTGGGATCCCGTGGTGGTGCCACCCCCCTCAAAACCTGTATGCATTCCGCAATATCGCCTCCCTGGAGGGCAGGAGGAGATTACCGCTACCATTGATGCTTTGAAAGAAGAAGGGGTAGTGAGGCCTGCAACGTCGCCCTTCAATAGCCCTGTTTGGCCGGTCCAGAAGCTGGACGGCTCCTGGAGAATGACAGTTGATTATCGTTTTTTGAACAAACATGCCCCACCACTTGCTTCAGCAGTTCCGGACATTGTCACTCTTATTGAAAACATTGCTACTGGGAACTCAGGAACATGGTATGCTGTCATTGATCTCGCTAAGGCCTTCTTCAGTATTCTTATAGCTGAGGACTCACAGGATCAGTTCGCCTTTACCTGGAAGGGGCGCCAGTATACCTTCACCCACCTTCCAGTATCGCCTTCCCTCTCAATTCACCATTATATTGATGATGTGGCCTCCTGGAGCCTCTGGCAGAAACAAGAGGGTCGCCGAGTCCCACTAGGATTCTGGTCACGTACCATGCCTGAGGCTGCCACTCGTTATTCTGTTTTTGAACAACAGTTACTAGCCTGTTACTGGGCCCTGCTAGAGACTGAAAGAATGACAGGTGATGCAGATGTTCAATTGCGACCTGCACTTCCTATAATGAATTGGGTCCTGGCTAATGATGCTAATCTAAAGATCCGGCGGGCTCAGCAGTCTTCTATTGTTAAATGGAAGTGGTATATTCAGAGTCGTGCGACCAGAGGGCCTGAAGGGGTGGGCCGCATACACGAACAGGTGGCTTACCATCCTAGGTCAGGAACTCAGTTATCGGAGGAGGGGGATGGTGGCTCCAGTCAGTATGCTGAGTTGAAGGCAGTCACTTTACCACTAGATCCCCATGATCACCCTCTTCGCCTGTTTACTGATTCCTGGGCTTTGGCTAATGGACTTGTGGTATGGATGCCTGATTTGCAAAAGAACAACTGGATGATACATGACCGCCCAGTATGGGGCAAAGAGTTGTGGCAGCTGTTGTGGGATGCTTCCCACCATCGTGAGATAACCGTTTATCACGTTGATGCCCATACCAATATGGCGACTAACATGGCTCAACATAATGCAGTAGCAGATCAGCTTGCCACTATCAGCTGTGCTGATACCGTCCCCCTGGCTCGATGGGCACATGAACAGAGTGGTCATTTGGGGGAGAAGGGATCAGCTATGTGGTCCCGTACACATGCTTTATCCATCCATAAGGATGATGTCCGCATGGTCATATGTACATGCCCAGAATGTCAGCTTGTGAAGTTCCATACCGTTCCACCTGGTCCGCATGGCCGAATAAAACGGGGTGCTCACTCAGCTGCGGTCTGGCAAATTGATTACATAGGCCCCATGCTAGACTGCATGGGTAAATATTACGTCCTAGTAATGGTTGACACCTTTTCGGGCCTGGTTTTTACTTTTCCCACCAAGACGGCTGACCAAGCTAGCACTATCCAAGGACAAAACCATTTGATTTATCGTTATGATGTTCCAGAGGAGATTCACTCTGATAATGTCTCGCACTTCTCCGGGAAAGCAATCTGTGATTGGGCAAATGACAACGGTATTTTATGGGTCCACCATATTCCTTATTACCCGCAGGCTGCCGGGTTAGTTGAACAAATGAACGGCTTACTGAAGGAACAAATTCATTTGTTAACATCACTGGGGACCCAGAAGGGATGGTGCCATGTGCTGCAGCAGGCAGTCGACAATTTGAATCATCGCCCTTTAAAAGGAGGTACACCTTTCCACCGACTTCTTCACGCTCCTGAATTACAGCCTATTCCAGAGGAAAAACAGTCATTGCCCCCCATCCCCAAACTAGAGAATGTTGGACAAAAGGTATGGGTGGCACCACCAGGTAGTGGCCCTCCTGTAAAAGGGGAAATAGTGACACCTGCCCAGGGTAACACTCGGTGGGTAGCTATTGAGGGACAGGATGATTTAGTCTGTTTAAACACTGAACGCTTATGGTATCGTGAGTGACATGTGTCAGGCTTCTTTGTTCCAGGTTCTCCATTTTACACTCCTGGTGATCTGGCTTAACAGCTGCTTTGATGCCAGCAATTGGATTTGTAATGTCGAGGACGTTCCAAGGGAGTTCCCAGTGGGAAACACGGTCCGATGCATTACACCAAGGAAGTCCTCGGTCACCAGCCTCAAGTGCAGCTTATATAAATATGTTATTGTTCAGCATGTTTCAAAATCTGTTCGTGAGCTCCAGTATCTGGGTATTGTGGCCAACAAGGATAATTTGAGCCTTGGTTGGAATCCTTTCTCATGGCTAACTGCTACATTTGGGGGAGTGGGCCACAATATCCTCCGTTGGTTGCTCGCGTCATTGCTTATCTTTGTAATTGTTGTTTTGATTTCTCTTTTTTCGCTCCCTCTGTACTCAAATACTGGTTAGGCCTCGCAAATGACAGATTGTGACCAAGGGGTGGAATGTAATGGAGGATTAAAACCATGTACTCAGATGCTTTTTGCTTATGTGGAACTGACGACACTGGGTCCACACGCAGGTCACCTTACTTTCAGAACTAGCAGATGTAATTAAACTCAGCCATGGGGACTTATCTGAAGATACACTTTGAAATGGAATTCCACCGTGAGGCCCAGGGAAAGCAGTTGTCAAATACGACACTCTGAAATTGACGTATTGGTCACAACCTGTCTTGCTCAAGAAGTTTTAATGAGTCCTTGTATCTACGAGATAAACCAGGATATCATAGCATCCTGCTCCATAATAATTAATCTTCTAAATTGTAGAATAGTATGCTCAGCTTTGATTTTGACTGACAAATGTTAGAGGGAGTGGGTGCATGATTAATTGTTTTTGGGGTATAAAAGTCTGTGGTCCTGCTGCTGAAGTTTAGACTCTCCGAGGGGTGGGAACACCCCTTGTCAAGAAGGAAGAACAGCCAGAGTCCGAGCAACGTCCCGGTCGGGGGAGGTGGAGAAGCTGCTACCAGCGCCCTGACAACCTACTACAAGTGTGCAGTCGTTGCCTCGCTTCGGCAGTTGGGACCAGTCCAAGCGTTGATAAGTATAGTTGGGAAGGGCTTGCATATTGTAGTGTGAAATCAGCTTTTGAATTAGTAATAAACATTTGTATAAACTGAACTGCTCTCGGTGTGTGTGTCTATTTTCTTTCGGTAGCTAAAACACTGTGACCAATCTAAAATGAACAAAATGAGAGGTATAAGTTTACCCAAGACAATTGGCGCTGCGAGCAGGGTTGGTCTCAAGATGTTTCGCCGAAAGAAAGAGGTGAGCCCTGAGCAGTTTTTGATTCCGGGATGGACTTCCAAAGATGATGGGTTTGGCATGCTGGCTAATACCCTGTCTTTGTTGGGACCACCCATCAGTTGGGATGAAAGGTTAGAACCCTTAAGTGTGCCTCTGGGAGAGCGGGTTGCCACTCTCCTCCGAGAAAGTAAATTTCCAAAAAAACGGGGGACGCTGACAGACGGTTTTTGGCTGCTGGCCACAGCCTTACGCCACTCCGTTCAGCGTGAAGTTGAATTAGTTCAGCAGCAGGTAAAGTCTGAACATAAGAGAAAACAACTAGAGGAGGAAGTAGAGACTCTGCGACAGCGCTGCTCGATGATGAGCGAAATTGTTAGCACCAGTCAGGATCGAGCCAAAGAATGGGAGGATAAGCATGTTCAAACAATTTGCCGTAATATTAAACTCCGGCAACAGCTCTGTGCGAATAAGGAAAAGCAAGGGGTAGAACCTGATCCACACCGTATTCGTGCCATGATAAGGAATGGCAATGATCCTGATGTAATTGATGATTGGGACGGGAATATCTGGTATGATGATAATGGTAATAATGCAGATACCCCCCGGCATGTGCCTGGCATACTCCCCTCTCCCTCCGCTGTTCAAGCCCGCCCCGTAAGGCGAGAGGGGGGATGATGTAAGTGTAGAAACTGAAGGGACCGGTGCTCCGATCTCCCAAGCGGACCCAGGGGAAGGCTCCCAAACCCCTGCTTATGCTAGGTGGGCTCCCCCCTCAACGGGATGGTCTCAGCAGCCTCCCATGTGCCAGAGTGGTAACAGGGGTCGGGAGCAGTCAACAACAATACGTGACTTTACTATAAAAGAGCTGGCCGCCATTGGAGATCGTTTTAGGCAAAAGACAGGAGAAACTTTGGCGGCCTGGCTTCTGCGGGTTTGGGAGCAAGGGGGAAGTAGCATATATCTGACCCCTGAGGAATTGTTGGGGTTAGGATCATTAACTACTGATATTCGAGTCACTGCTGAATTACGTGGCAGAAGGAGAGATGTAGACTATTTACTTGCTACTCTAGGAGAAGCCCTGTTACGGGTGTATCCGTCACCAGTAGATTGGGATCTGCATTTGCAGAACCATTGGGGCACACCAGAGGAGGGTATAGCAGTGATTCGCCAACAGGCCGTGGCCTCTGCTTTGTATGCGGGGCGCCTGAGGCTGTGGATGCATGGGGGGAGCCCTGATGAAGAATTATTCACAGCTGGAATGCATACCCGATTGGTTCGTTCAGCCCAACCTACTATACGGGGACTGGTCCTGTCTGTAACTAGTCCGCTAATTGGGCACCTCGTATCTGAGGCGGTGCACGCCCTATCTGGACTCCAAGAACTGGAGTTGGGAGGTAAAATCCACTCACGTACAACCCAGGTTAAAGCAGACAGACAGGATGAAAGGAGAGGGGCTGCTGTTAATAATGGACTGACCAGAAAAGAGCTTTTTCTAACTTTGTTAAAGTTAGGCGTACCTAAAAGTGATATTGATGGGAAACCTACTGCAGTCTTGTATGCCCTTTATAAGAGGAAGGCAGGGGAACATCATCCCCAGATGCTGGGTCCTCCCGGCCCAGCTGTGCCTTCTGCTCCCACTGCTGCTTCTATCGAGTCAGCTTCTCCTGCCCCAGTTACCCGTGATGAGGTACAACAATGGGTTAAACAGGCTCTTAAGGATAACAATAGCATGTGGTCCTGGAAACCCCCGAACCCTTCTGAAGCCTGAAGGTGTGGGCAGGATTCCCGTGTCTATTCCATCGAGACACGGCGCACACACGGGGATCCGCGGCCCTACATACCATTAACAATTCACTGGGGTGGGGGTAATGATCGCCAATACTTGGCTTTGGTTGACACCGGTGCAGAGCACTCGGTGATTCCTGGTAACCCCGACCTCTGGAACGGACCCACATTTCGAATAGAAGGAATGGGAGGGGCAATCACCCTGGCAAAGGAAATAAAAGTCCGTGCCACGGTGGGTGATGGCCCTTCCCCCATATGGTTACATGCGTTGGTAGCTGCCACTGACGAGTGTATTCTGGGTATTAATATGTTGGCCGGTACAGCCCTTAATACTAGCCAAGGGGGGTTTGCATTCGGAATTCGGACTATTACAAAAAGATTAGTGGTGGGTCAGGCCAAGTGGGATCCCGTGGTGGTGCCACCCCCCTCAAAACCTGTATGCATTCCGCAATATCGCCTCCCTGGAGGGCAGGAGGAGATTACCGCTACCATTGATGCTTTGAAAGAAGAAGGGGTAGTGAGGCCTGCAACGTCGCCCTTCAATAGCCCTGTTTGGCCGGTCCAGAAGCTGGACGGCTCCTGGAGAATGACAGTTGATTATCGTTTTTTGAACAAACATGCCCCACCACTTGCTTCAGCAGTTCCGGACATTGTCACTCTTATTGAAAACATTGCTACTGGGAACTCAGGAACATGGTATGCTGTCATTGATCTCGCTAAGGCCTTCTTCAGTATTCTTATAGCTGAGGACTCACAGGATCAGTTCGCCTTTACCTGGAAGGGGCGCCAGTATACCTTCACCCACCTTCCAGTATCGCCTTCCCTCTCAATTCACCATTATATTGATGATGTGGCCTCCTGGAGCCTCTGGCAGAAACAAGAGGGTCGCCGAGTCCCACTAGGATTCTGGTCACGTACCATGCCTGAGGCTGCCACTCGTTATTCTGTTTTTGAACAACAGTTACTAGCCTGTTACTGGGCCCTGCTAGAGACTGAAAGAATGACAGGTGATGCAGATGTTCAATTGCGACCTGCACTTCCTATAATGAATTGGGTCCTGGCTAATGATGCTAATCTAAAGATCCGGCGGGCTCAGCAGTCTTCTATTGTTAAATGGAAGTGGTATATTCAGAGTCGTGCGACCAGAGGGCCTGAAGGGGTGGGCCGCATACACGAACAGGTGGCTTACCATCCTAGGTCAGGAACTCAGTTATCGGAGGAGGGGGATGGTGGCTCCAGTCAGTATGCTGAGTTGAAGGCAGTCACTTTACCACTAGATCCCCATGATCACCCTCTTCGCCTGTTTACTGATTCCTGGGCTTTGGCTAATGGACTTGTGGTATGGATGCCTGATTTGCAAAAGAACAACTGGATGATACATGACCGCCCAGTATGGGGCAAAGAGTTGTGGCAGCTGTTGTGGGATGCTTCCCACCATCGTGAGATAACCGTTTATCACGTTGATGCCCATACCAATATGGCGACTAACATGGCTCAACATAATGCAGTAGCAGATCAGCTTGCCACTATCAGCTGTGCTGATACCGTCCCCCTGGCTCGATGGGCACATGAACAGAGTGGTCATTTGGGGGAGAAGGGATCAGCTATGTGGTCCCGTACACATGCTTTATCCATCCATAAGGATGATGTCCGCATGGTCATATGTACATGCCCAGAATGTCAGCTTGTGAAGTTCCATACCGTTCCACCTGGTCCGCATGGCCGAATAAAACGGGGTGCTCACTCAGCTGCGGTCTGGCAAATTGATTACATAGGCCCCATGCTAGACTGCATGGGTAAATATTACGTCCTAGTAATGGTTGACACCTTTTCGGGCCTGGTTTTTACTTTTCCCACCAAGACGGCTGACACTATCCAAGGACAAAACCATTTGATTTATCGTTATGATGTTCCAGAGGAGATTCACTCTGATAATGGCTCGCACTTCTCCGGGAAAGCAATCTGTGATTGGGCAAATGACAACGGTATTTTATGGGTCCACCATATTCCTTATTACCCGCAGGCTGCCGGGTTAGTTGAACAAATGAACGGCTTACTGAAGGAACAAATTCATTTGTTAACATCACTGGGGACCCAGAAGGGATGGTGCCATGTGCTGCAGCAGGCAGTCGACAATTTGAATCATCGCCCTTTAAAAGGAGGTACACCTTTCCACCGACTTCTTCACGCTCCTGAATTACAGCCTATTCCAGAGGAAAAACAGTCATTGCCCCCCATCCCCAAACTAGAGAATGTTGGACAAAAGGTATGGGTGGCACCACCAGGTAGTGGCCCTCCTGTAAAAGGGGAAATAGTGACACCTGCCCAGGGTAACACTCGGTGGGTAGCTATTGAGGGACAGGATGATTTAGTCTGTTTAAACACTGAACGCTTATGGTATCGTGAGTGACATGTGTCAGGCTTCTTTGTTCCAGGTTCTCCATTTTACACTCCTGGTGATCTGGCTTAACAGCTGCTTTGATGCCAGCAATTGGATTTGTAATGTCGAGGACGTTCCAAGGGAGTTCCCAGTGGGAAACACGGTCCGATGCATTACACCAAGGAAGTCCTCGGTCACCAGCCTCAAGTGCAGCTTATATAAATATGTTATTGTTCAGCATGTTTCAAAATCTGTTCGTGAGCTCCAGTATCTGGGTATTGTGGCCAACAAGGATAATTTGAGCCTTGGTTGGAATCCTTTCTCATGGCTAACTGCTACATTTGGGGGAGTGGGCCACAATATCCTCCGTTGGTTGCTCGCGTCATTGCTTATCTTTGTAATTGTTGTTTTGATTTCTCTTTTTTCGCTCCCTCTGTACTCAAATACTGGTTAGGCCTCGCAAATGACAGATTGTGACCAAGGGGTGGAATGTAATGGAGGATTAAAACCATGTACTCAGATGCTTTTTGCTTATGTGGAACTGACGACACTGGGTCCACACGCAGGTCACCTTACTTTCAGAACTAGCAGATGTAATTAAACTCAGCCATGGGGACTTATCTGAAGATACACTTTGAAATGGAATTCCACCGTGAGGCCCAGGGAAAGCAGTTGTCAAATACGACACTCTGAAATTGACGTATTGGTCACAACCTGTCTTGCTCAAGAAGTTTTAATGAGTCCTTGTATCTACGAGATAAACCAGGATATCATAGCATCCTGCTCCATAATAATTAATCTTCTAAATTGTAGAATAGTATGCTCAGCTTTGATTTTGACTGACAAATGTTAGAGGGAGTGGGTGCATGATTAATTGTTTTTGGGGTATAAAAGTCTGTGGTCCTGCTGCTGAAGTTTAGACTCTCCGAGGGGTGGGAACACCCCTTGTCAAGAAGGAAGAACAGCCAGAGTCCGAGCAACGTCCCGGTCGGGGGAGGTGGAGAAGCTGCTACCAGCGCCCTGACAACCTACTACAAGTGTGCAGTCGTTGCCTCGCTTCGGCAGTTGGGACCAGTCCAAGCGTTGATAAGTATAGTTGGGAAGGGCTTGCATATTGTAGTGTGAAATCAGCTTTTGAATTAGTAATAAACATTTGTATAAACTGAACTGCTCTCGGTGTGTGTGTCTATTTTCTTTCGGTAGCTAAAACACTGTGACCAATCTAAAATGAACAAAATGAGAGGTATAAGTTTACCCAAGACAAAACATTTCTCAAAAAAGCATGTATTTTAAAGTTTGTAGTTTGATTTTAACATTTATGTTATTCTTTTTAAAATTGAAATGTAGAAGTGAATTTACAGATCTACATTTTGCTGTCTTGTAGAAAAGTACTTTTTACATGTGCTGTTTCATAGATGTGTAACCATGTTTAATCATTTCTCAAAAAAGAATTTATTTTTCATGTTTGCAATTTCATTTTACCATTGATATTATTCTTTTCAAAACTGAAATCTGGGTGTGAATTTCCATATCTACATTATATTTGCTTGGAGAAAAGTACTTTACAACCTTTGAAAAACGTTATACATGTACTGTTTATATATTAACAATGAAGTTCATGGATGAGAAGACTATCTTTCATCTTTTCCTAAAATGCATTTATTTCAATGTGTGAACATTCATTTTAGCAGTTATTTTAACTTTTTCAAATTGAAATTTAAAAGCGTATTTATTTTTCTACATTTTCTTCTGGATGTGAATTTCCACATCTACATTATATTTGCTTGTAGAAAAGTACTTTACAACCCATGAAAAACATTTTACATGTACTGTTTATATATTAACAATGAAGTTCATGGATGAGAAAACTATGTTTCATCTTTTCCTAAAATGCATTTATTTCAATGTGTGAACATTCATTTTAGCAGTTATTTTAACTTTTTCAAATTGAAATTTAAAAGCGTATTTATTGTTCAACATTTTCTTTTCTAGTTGTAAACTATATTTTTAAACTTTGTTAAAAACTTTACAAAGGCTATTAATATTTAAACATGAAAATTCATAGATGTGAAACAAAGTTTAAACATTTCTCAAAAAAGCATGTAATTTAAAGTTTGTAGCTTGATTTTAACATTTATGTTATTCTTTTTAAAATTGAAATGATGAAGTGAATTTACAGATCTACATTTTGCTGTCTTGTAGAAAAGTACTTTTTACATGTGCTGTTTCATAGATGTGAAACCATGTTTAATCATTTCTCAAAAAAGCATTTATTTTTCATGTTTGCAATTTCATTTTACCATTGATATTATTCTTTTCAAAATTGAAATCTGGGTGTGAATTTCCATATCTACATTTTATTTGCTTGGAGAAAACTACTTTACAACTTCTAAAAAAAGTTTTACATGTACTGTTTATATATTAACAATGAAGTTCATGGATGAGAAAACTAGGTTTCATCTTTACCTAAAATGCATTTATTTCAATGTTTGAACATTCATTTTAGAAGTTATTTTAACTTTTTCAAATTGAAATTTAAAAGCGTATTTATTTTTCTACATTTTCGTTTCTAGTTGTAAACTATATTTTTAAACTTTGTTAAAAACTTTACAAAGGCTGTTAATATTTAAACATGAAAATTCATAGATGTGAAACAAAGTTTAAACATTTCTCAAAAAAGCATGTATTTTAAAGTTTGTAGTTTGATTTTAACATTTATGTTATTCTTTTTAAAATTGAAATGTAGAAGTGAATTTACAGATCTACATTTTGCTGTCTTGTAGAAAAGTACTTTTTACATGTGCTGTTTCATAGATGTGAAACCATGTTTAATCATTTCTCAAAAAAGCATTTATTTTTCATGTTTGCAATTTCATTTTACCATTGATATTATTCTTTTCAAAACTGAAATCTGGGTGTGAATTTCCATATCTACATTATATTTGCTTGGAGAAAGTACTTTACAACCTTTGAAAAACGTTTTACATGTACTGTTTATATATTAACAATGAAGTTCATGGATGAGAAGACTATCTTTCATCTTTTCCTAAAATGCATTTATTTCAATGTGTGAACATTCATTTTAGCAGATATTTTTACTTTTTCACATTGAAATTTAAAAGCGTATTTATTTTTCTACATTTTCTTCTGGATGTGAATTTCCACATCTACATTATATTTGCTTGTAGAAAAGTACTTTACAACCTATGAAAAACATTTTACATGTACTCTATATATATTAACAATGAAGTTCATGGATGAGAAAACTATGTTTCATCTTTTCCTAAAATGCATTTATTTCAATGTGTGAACATTCATTTTAGCAGTTATTTTAACTTTTTCAAATTGAAATTTAAAAGCGTATTTATTGTTCAACATTTTCTTTTCTAGTTCTAAACTATATTTTTAAACTTGGTTAAAAACTTTACAAAGGCTATTAATATTTAAACATGAAAATTCATAGATGTGAAACAAAGTTTAAACATTTCACAAAAAAGCATGTAATTTAAAGTTTGTAGTTTGATTTTAATATTTATGTTATTCTTTTTAAAATTGAAATGTAGAAGTGAATTAACAGATCTACATTTTGCTGTCTTGTAGAAAAGTACTTTTTACATGTGCTGTTTCATAGATGTGAAACCATGTTTAATCATTTCTCAAAAAAGCATTTATTTTTCATGTTTGCAATTTCATTTTACCATTGATATTATTCTTTTCAAAATTGAAATCTGGGTGTGAATTTCCATATCTACATTATATTTGCTTGGAGAAAACTACTTCACAACTTCTGAAAAACGTTTTACATGTACTGTTTATATATTAACAATGAAGTTCATGGATGAGAAAACTAGGTTTCATCTTTACCTAAAATGCATTTATTTCAATGTTTGAACATTCATTTTAGAAGTTATTTTAACTTTTTCAAATTGAAATTTAAAAGCGTATTTATTTTTCTACATTTTCGTTTCTAGTTGTAAACTATATTTTTAAACTTTGTTAAAAACTTTACAAAGGCTATTAATATTTAAACATGAAAATTCATAGATGTGAAACAAAGTTTACACATTTCACAAAAAAGCATGTAATTTAAAGTTTGTAGTTTGATTTTAACATTTATGTTATTCTTTTTAAAATTGAAATGTAGAAGTGAATTTACAGATCTACATTTTGCTGTCTTGTAGAAAAGTACTTTTTACATGTGCTGTTTCATAGATGTGAAACCATGTTTAATCATTTCTCAAAAAAGAATTTATTTTTCATGTTTGCAATTTCATTTTACCATTGATATTATTCTTTTCAAAACTGAAATCTGGGTGTGAATTTCCATATCTACATTATATTTGCTTGGAGAAAAGTACTTTACAACCTTTGAAAAACGTTATACATGTACTGTTTATATATTAACAATGAAGTTCATGGATGAGAAGACTATCTTTCATCTTTTCCTAAAATGCATTTATTTCAATGTGTGAACATTCATTTTAGCAGATATTTTTACTTTTTCACATTGAAATTTAAAAGCGTATTTATTTTTCTACATTTTCTTCTGGATGTGAATTTCCACATCTACATTATATTTGCTTGTAGAAAAGTACTTTACAACCTATGAAAAACATTTTACATGTACTCTATATATATTAACAATGAAGTTCATGGATGAGAAAACTATGTTTCATCTTTTCCTAAAATGCATTTATTTCAATGTGTGAACATTCATTTTAGCAGTTATTTTAACTTTTTCAAATTGAAATTTAAAAGCGTATTTATTGTTCAACATTTTCTTTTCTAGTTCTAAACTATATTTTTAAACTTGGTTAAAAACTTTACAAAGGCTATTAATATTTAAACATGAAAATTCATAGATGTGAAACAAAGTTTAAACATTTCACAAAAAAGCATGTAATTTAAAGTTTGTAGTTTGATTTTAACATTTATGTTATTCTTTTTAAAATTGAAATCTAGAAGTGAATTAACAGATCTACATTTTGCTGTCTTGTAGAAAAGTACTTTTTACATGTGCTGTTTCATAGATGTGAAACCATGTTTAATCATTTCTCAAAAAAACATTTATTTTTCATGTTTGCAATTTCATTTTACCATTGATATTATTCTTTTCAAAATTGAAATCTGGGTGTGAATTTCCATATCTACATTATATTTGCTTGGAGAAAACTACTTTACAACTTCTGAAAAACGTTTTACATGTACTGTTTATATATTAACAATGAAGTTCATGGATGAGAAAACTATGTTTCATCTTTACCTAAAATGCATTTATTTCAATGTTTGAACATTCATTTTAGCAGATATTTTTACTTTTTCGCATTGAAATTTAATAGCGTATTTATTTTTCTACATTTTCTTCTGGATGTGAATTTCCACATCTACATTATATTTGCTTGTAGAAAAGTACTTTAAAACCTATGAAAAACATTTTACATGCACTGTTTATATATTAACAATGAAGTTCATGGATGAGAAAACTATGTTTCATCTTTTCCTAAAATGCATTTATTTCAATGTGTGAACATTCATTTTAGCAGTTATTTTAACTTTTTCAAATTGAAATTTAAAAGCGTATTTATCTCTGTACATTTTCTTTTCTAGTTGTAAACTATATTTTTAAACTTTTTAAAAGTTTTACAAAGGCTGTTAATATTTAAACATGAATATTCATAGATGTAAAACAATGTTTAAACATTTCTCAAAAAAGCATGTATTTTAAAGTTTGTAGTTTCATTTTAACATTTATGTTTTTCTTTTTAAAATTGAAATGTAGAAGTGAATTCACAGATCTACATTTTGCTGTCTTGTAGAAAAGTACTATTTACGTGTGCTATTTCATTGATGTGAAACCATGTTTAATCATTTCTCAAAAAAAGCATTTATTTTTCATGTTTGCAATTTCATTTTACCATTGATATTATTCTTTTCAAAATTGAAATCTGGGTGTGAATTTCCATATCTACATTATATTTGCTTGGAGAAAACTACTTCACAACTTCTGAAAAACGTTTTACATGTACTGTTTATATATTAACAATGAAGTTCATGGATGAGAAAACTATGTTTCATCTTTACCTAAAATGCATTTATTTCAATGTTTGAACATTCATGTTAGCAGATTTTTTTACTTTTTCACATTGAAATTTAAAAGCGTATTTATTGTTCTACATTTTCTTTTCTAGTTGTAAACTATATTTTTAAACTTTGTTAAAAACTTTACAAAGGCTATTAATATTTAAACATGAAAATTCATAGATGTGAAACAAAATTTAAACATTTCTCAAAAAAGCATGTATTTTAAAGTTTGTAGTTTGATTTTAACATTTATGTTATTCTTTTTAAAAATGAAATGTAGAAGTGAATTTACAGATCTACATTTTGCTGTCTTGTAGAAAAGTACTTTTTACATGTGCTGTTTCATAGATGTGAAACCATGTTTAATCATTTCTCAAAAAAGCATTTATTTTTCATGTTTGCAATTTCATGTTACCCTTTATATTATTCTTTTCAAAATTGAAATCTGGATGTGAATTTCCAGATCTACATTTTATTTGCTGGTAGAAAAGTACTTTAAAACCACTGAAAAACGTTTCACATGCACTGTTTATATATTAACAATGAAGTTCATGGATGAGAAAACTATGTTTCATCTTTTCCCAAAATGCATTTATTTCAATGTTTGAACATTCATTTTAGCAGTTATTTTAACTTTTTCAAATTGAAAATTAAAAGCGTATTTATTTTTCTACATTTTCTTTTCTAGTTGTAAACTATATTTTTAAACTTTGTTAAAATCTTTACAAAGGCTGTTAATATTTAAACATGAAAATTCATAGATGTGAAACAAAGTTTAAACATTTCACAAAGAAGCATGTAATTTAAAGTTTGTAGTTTGATTTTAACATTTATGTTATTCTTTTTAAAATTGAAATCTAGAAGTGAATTAACAGATCTACATTTTGCTGTCTTGTAGAAAAGTACTTTTTACATGTGCTGTTTCATAGATGTGAAACCATGTTTAATCATTTCTCAAAAAAGCATTTATTTTTCATGTTTGCAATTTCATTTTACCATTGATATTATTCTTTTCAAAATTGAAATCTGGATGTGAATTTCCAGATCTACATTTTATTTGCTTGTAGAAAATTACTTTACAACCTTTGAAAAACGTTTTACATGTACTGTTTATATATTAACAATGAAGTTCATGGATGAGAAGACTATCTTTCATCTTTTCCTAAAATGCATTTATTTCAATGTGTGAACATTCATTTTAGCAGATATTTTTACTTTTTCACATTGAAATTTAAAAGCGTATTTATTTTTCTACATTTTCTTCTGGATGTGAATTTCCACATCTACATTATATTTGCTTGTAGAAAAGTACTTTACAACCTATGAAAAACATTTTACATGTACTCTATATATATTAACAATGAAGTTCATGGATGAGAAAACTATGTTTCATCTTTTCCTAAAATGCATTTATTTCAATGTGTGAACATTCATTTTAGCAGTTATTTTAACTTTTTCAAATTGAAATTTAAAAGCGTATTTATTGTTCAACATTTTCTTTTCTAGTTCTAAACTATATTTTTAAACTTGGTTAAAAACTTTACAAAGGCTATTAATATTTAAACATGAAAATTCATAGATGTGAAACAAAGTTTAAACATTTCACAAAAAAGCATGTAATTTAAAGTTTGTAGTTTGATTTTAACATTTATGTTATTCTTTTTAAAATTGAAATCTAGAAGTGAATTAACAGATCTACATTTTGCTGTCTTGTAGAAAAGTACTTTTTACATGTGCTGTTTCATAGATGTGAAACCATGTTTAATCATTTCTCAAAAAAGCATTTATTTTTCATGTTTGCAATTTCATTTTACCATTGATATTATTCTTTTCAAAATTGAAATCTGGATGTGAATTTCCAGATCTACATTTTATTTGCTTGTAGAAAATTACTTTACAACCTTTGAAAAACGTTTTACATGTACTGTTTATATATTAACAATGAAGTTCATGGATGAGAAAACTATGTTACATCTTTACCTAAAATGCATTTATTTCAATGTTTGAACATTCATTTTAGCAGTTATTTTAACTTTTTCAAATTGAAAATTAAAAGCGTATTTATTTTTCTACATTTTCTTTTCTAGTTGTAAACTATATTTTTAAACTTTGTTAAAAACTTTACAAAGGCTATTAATATTTAAACATGAAAATTCATAGATGTGAAACAAAGTTTAAACATTTCACAAAAAAGCATGTAATTTAAAGTTTGTAGTTTGATTTTAATATTTATGTTATTCTTTTTAAAATTGAAATGTAGAAGTGAATTAACAGATCTACATTTTGCTGTCTTGTAGAAAAGTACTTTTTACATGTGCTGTTTCATAGATGTGAAACCATGTTTAATCATTTCTCAAAAAAGCATTTATTTTTCATGTTTGCAATTTCATTTTACCATTGATATTATTCTTTTCAAAATTGAAATCTGGGTGTGAATTTCCATATCTACATTATATTTGCTTGGAGAAAACTACTTCACAACTTCTGAAAAACGTTTTACATGTACTGTTTATATATTAACAATGAAGTTCATGGATGAGAAAACTAGGTTTCATCTTTACCTAAAATGCATTTATTTCAATGTTTGAACATTCATTTTAGAAGTTATTTTAACTTTTTCAAATTGAAATTTAAAAGCGTATTTATTTTTCTACATTTTCGTTTCTAGTTCTAAACTATATTTTTAAACTTGGTTAAAAACTTTACAAAGGCTATTAATATTTAAACATGAAAATTCATAGATGTGAAACAAAGTTTAAACATTTCACAAAAAAGCATGTAATTTAAAGTTTGTAGTTTGATTTTAACATTTATGTTATTCTTTTTAAAATTGAAATGTAGAAGTGAATTAACAGATCTACATTTTGCTGTCTTGTAGAAAAGTACTTTTTACATGTGCTGTTTCATAGATGTGAAACCATGTTTAATCATTTCTCAAAAAAGCATTTATTTTTCATGTTTGCAATTTCATTTTACCATTGATATTATTCTTTTCAAAATTGAAATCTGGATGTGAATTTCCGGATCTACATTTTATTTGCTTGTAGAAAATTACTTTACAACCTTTGAAAAACGTTTTACATGTACTGTTTATATATTAACAATGAAGTTCATGGATGAGAAGACTATCTTTCATCTTTTCCTAAAATGCATTTATTTCAATGTGTGAACATTCATTTTAGCAGATATTTTTACTTTTTCACATTGAAATTTAAAAGCGTATTTATTTTTCTACATTTTCTTCTGGATGTGAATTTCCACATCTACATTATATTTGCTTGTAGAAAAGTACTTTACAACCTATGAAAAACATTTTACATGTACTCTATATATATTAACAATGAAGTTCATGGATGAGAAAACTATGTTTCATCTTTTCCTAAAATGCATTTATTTCAATGTGTGAACATTCATTTTAGCAGTTATTTTAACTTTTTCAAATTGAAATTTAAAAGCGTATTTATTGTTCAACATTTTCTTTTCTAGTTCTAAACTATATTTTTAAACTTGGTTAAAAACTTTACAAAGGCTATTAATATTTAAACATGAAAATTAATAGATGTGAAACAAAGTTTAAACATTTCACAAAAAAGCATGTAATTTAAAGTTTGTAGTTTGATTTTAACATTTATGTTATTCTTTTTAAAATTGAAATCTAGAAGTGAATTAACAGATCTACATTTTGCTGTCTTGTAGAAAAGTACTTTTTACATGTGCTGTTTCATAGATGTGAAACCATGTTTAATCATTTCTCAAAAAAGCATTTATTTTTCATGTTTGCAATTTCATTTTACCATTGATATTATTCTTTTCAAAACTGAAATCTGGGTGTGAATTTCCATATCTACATTATATTTGCTTGGAGAAAAGTACTTTACAACCTTTGAAAAACGTTATACATGTACTGTTTATATATTAACAATGAAGTTCATGGATGAGAAGACTATCTTTCATCTTTTCCTAAAATGCATTTATTTCAATGTGTGAACATTCATTTTAGCAGATATTTTTACTTTTTCACATTGAAATTTAAAAGCGTATTTATTTTTCTACATTTTCTTTTCTAGTTGTAAACTATATTTTTAAACTTTGTTAAAAACTTTACAAAGGCTGTTAATATTTAAACATGAAAATTCATAGATGTGAAACAAAGTTTAAACATTTCACAAAAAAGCATGTAATTTAAAGTTTGTAGTTTGATTTTAACATTTATGTTATTCTTTTTAAAATTGAAATCTAGAAGTGAATTAACAGATCTACATTTTGCTGTCTTGTAGAAAAGTACTTTTTACATGTGCTGTTTCATAGATGTGAAACCATGTTTAATCATTTCTCAAAAAAGCATTTATTTTTCATGTTTGCAATTTCATTTTACCATTGATATTATTCTTTTCAAAATTGAAATCTGGATGTGAATTTCCAGATCTACATTTTATTTGCTTGTAGAAAATTACTTTACAACCTTTGAAAAACGTTTTACATGTACTGTTTATATATTAACAATGAAGTTCATGGATGAGAAGACTATCTTTCATCTTTTCCTAAAATGCATTTATTTCAATGTGTGAACATTCATTTTAGCAGATATTTTTACTTTTTCACATTGAAATTTAAAAGCGTATTTATTTTTCTACATTTTCTTCTGGATGTGAATTTCCACATCTACATTATATTTGCTTGTAGAAAAGTACTTTACAACCTATGAAAAACATTTTACATGTACTCTATATATATTAACAATGAAGTTCATGGATGAGAAAACTATGTTTCATCTTTTCCTAAAATGCATTTATTTCAATGTGTGAACATTCATTTTAGCAGTTATTTTAACTATTTCAAATTGAAATTTAAAAGCGTATTTATTGTTCAACATTTTCTTTTCTAGTTCTAAACTATATTTTTAAACTTGGTTAAAAACTTTACAAAGGCTATTAATATTTAAACATGAAAATTCATAGATGTGAAACAAAGTTTAAACATTTCACAAAAAAGCATGTAATTTAAAGTTTGTAGTTTGATTTTAACATTTATGTTATTCTTTTTAAAATTGAAATCTAGAAGTGAATTAACAGATCTACATTTTGCTGTCTTGTAGAAAAGTACTTTTTACATGTGCTGTTTCATAGATGTGAAACCATGTTTAATCATTTCTCAAAAAAGCATTTATTTTTCATGTTTGCAATTTCATTTTACCATTGATATTATTGTTTTCAAAACTGTAATCTGGGTGTGAATTTCCATATCTACATTATATTTGCTTGGAGAAAGTACTTTACAACCTTTGAAAAACGTTTTACATGTACTGTTTATATATTAACAATGAAGTTCATGGATGAGAAGACTATCTTTCATCTTTTCCTAAAATGCATTTATTTCAATGTGTGAACATTCATTTTAGCAGATATTTTTACTTTTTCACATTGAAATTTAAAAGCGTATTTATTTTTCTACATTTTCTTCTGGATGTGAATTTCCACATCTACATTATATTTGCTTGTAGAAAAGTACTTTACAACCTATGAAAAACATTTTACATGTACTCTATATATATTAACAATGAAGTTCATGGATGAGAAAACTATGTTTCATCTTTTCCTAAAATGCATTTATTTCAATGTGTGAACATTCATTTTAGCAGTTATTTTAACTTTTTCAAATTGAAATTTAAAAGCGTATTTATTGTTCAACATTTTCTTTTCTAGTTCTAAACTATATTTTTAAACTTGGTTAAAAACTTTACAAAGGCTATTAATATTTAAACATGAAAATTCATAGATGTGAAACAAAGTTTAAACATTTCACAAAAAAGCATGTAATTTAAAGTTTGTAGTTTGATTTTAACATTTATGTTATTCTTTTTAAAATTGAAATCTAGAAGTGAATTAACAGATCTACATTTTGCTGTCTTGTAGAAAAGTACTTTTTACATGTGCTGTTTCATAGATGTGAAACCATGTTTATTCATTTCTCAAAAAAGCATTTATTTTTCATGTTTGCAATTTCATTTTACCATTGATATTATTGTTTTCAAAACTGTAATCTGGGTGTGAATTTCCATATCTACATTATATTTGCTTGGAGAAAGTACTTTACAACCTTTGAAAAACGTTTTACATGTACTGTTTATATATTAACAATGAAGTTCATGGATGAGAAGACTATCTTTCATCTTTTCCTAAAATGCATTTATTTCAATGTGTGAACATTCATTTTAGCAGATATTTTTACTTTTTCACATTGAAATTTAAAAGCGTATTTATTTTTCTACATTTTCTTCTGGATGTGAATTTCCACATCTACATTATATTTGCTTGTAGAAAAGTACTTTACAACCTATGAAAAACATTTTACATGTACTCTATATATATTAACAATGAAGTTCATGGATGAGAAAACTATGTTTCATCTTTTCCTAAAATGCATTTATTTCAATGTGTGAACATTCATTTTAGCAGTTATTTTAACTTTTTCAAATTGAAATTTAAAAGCGTATTTATTGTTCAACATTTTCTTTTCTAGTTCTAAACTATATTTTTAAACTTGGTTAAAAACTTTACAAAGGCTATTAATATTTAAACATGAAAATTCATAGATGTGAAACAAAGTTTAAACATTTCACAAAAAAGCATGTAATTTAAAGTTTGTAGTTTGATTTTAACATTTATGTTATTCTTTTTAAAATTGAAATGTAGAAGTGAATTAACAGATCTACATTTTGCTGTCTTGTAGAAAAGTACTTTTTACATGTGCTGTTTCATAGATGTGAAACCATGTTTAATCATTTCTCAAAAAAGCATTTATTTTTCATGTTTGCAATTTCATTTTACCATTGATATTATTCTTTTCAAAATTGAAATCTGGGTGTGAATTTCCATATCTACATTATATTTGCTTGGAGAAAACTACTTTACAACTTCTGAAAAACGTTTTACATGTACTGTTTATATATTAACAATGAAGTTCATGGATGAGAAAACTATGTTTCATCTTTACCTAAAATGCATTTATTTCAATGTTTGAACATTCATTTTAGCAGATATTTTTACTTTTTCGCATTGAAATTTAATAGCGTATTTATTTTTCTACATTTTCTTCTGGATGTGAATTTCCAGATCTACATTATATTTGCTTGTAGAAAAGTACTTTAAAACCTATGAAAAACATTTTACATGCACTGTTTATATATTAACAATGAAGTTCATGGATGAGAAAACTATGTTTCATCTTTTCCTAAAATGCATTTATTTCAATGTGTGAACATTCATTTTAGCAGTTATTTTAACTTTTTCAAATTGAAATTTAAAAGCGTATTTATCTTTGTACATTTTCTTTTCTAGTTGTAAACTATATTTTTAAACTTTGTTAAAAGTTTTACAAAGGCTGTTAATATTTAAACATGAATATTCATAGATGTAAAACAATGTTTAAACATTTCTCAAAAAAGCATGTATTTTAAAGTTTGTAGTTTCATTTTAACATTTATGTTTTTCTTTTTAAAATTGAAATGTAGAAGTGAATTCACAGATCTACATTTTGCTGTCTTGTAGAAAAGTACTATTTACGTGTGCTATTTCATTGATGTGAAACCATGTTTAATCATTTCTCAAAAAAAGCATTTATTTTTCATGTTTGCAATTTCATTTTACCATTGATATTATTCTTTTCAAAATTGAAATCTGGGTGTGAATTTCCATATCTACATTATATTTGCTTGGAGAAAACTACTTCACAACTTCTGAAAAACGTTTTACATGTACTGTTTATATATTAACAATGAAGTTCATGGATGAGAAAACTATGTTTCATCTTTACCTAAAATGCATTTATTTCAATGTTTGAACATTCATGTTAGCAGATTTTTTTACTTTTTCACATTGAAATTTAAAAGCGTATTTATTGTTCTACATTTTCTTTTCTAGTTGTAAACTATATTTTTAAACTTTGTTAAAAACTTTACAAAGGCTATTAATACTTAAACATGAAAATTCATAGATGTGAAACAAAATTTAAACATTTCTCAAAAAAGCATGTATTTTAAAGTTTGTAGTTTGATTTTAACATCTATGTTATTCTTTTTAAAAATGAAATGTAGAAGTGAATTTACAGATCTACATTTTGCTGTCTTGTAGAAAAGTACTTTTTACATGTGCTGTTTCATAGATGTGAAACCATGTTTAATCATTTCTCAAAAAAGCATTTATTTTTCATGTTTGCAATTTCATGTTACCCTTTATATTATTCTTTTCAAAATTGAAATCTGGATGTGAATTTCCAGATCTACATTTTATTTGCTGGTAGAAAAGTACTTTAAAACCACTGAAAAACGTTTCACATGCACTGTTTATATATTAACAATGAAGTTCATGGATGAGAAAACTATGTTTCATCTTTTCCCAAAATGCATTTATTTCCATGTTTGAACATTCATTTTAGCAGTTATTTTAACTTTTTCAAATTGAAAATTAAAAGCGTATTTATTTTTCTACATTTTCTTTTCTAGTTGTAAACTATATTTTTAAACTTTGTTAAAATCTTTACAAAGGCTGTTAATATTTAAACATGAAAATTCATAGATGTGAAACAAAGTTTAAACATTTCACAAAAAAGCATGTAATTTAAAGTTTGTAGTTTGATTTTAACATTTATGTTATTCTTTTTAAAATTGAAATCTAGAAGTGAATTAACAGATCTACATTTTGCTGTCTTGTAGAAAAGTACTTTTTACATGTGCTGTTTCATAGATGTGAAACCATGTTTAATCATTTCTCAAAAAAGCATTTATTTTTCATGTTTGCAATTTCATTTTACCATTGATATTATTCTTTTCAAAATTGAAATCTGGATGTGAATTTCCAGATCTACATTTTATTTGCTTGTAGAAAATTACTTTACAACCTTTGAAAAACGTTTTACATGTACTGTTTATATATTAACAATGAAGTTCATGGATGAGAAGACTATCTTTCATCTTTTCCTAAAATGCATTTATTTCAATGTGTGAACATTCATTTTAGCAGATATTTTTACTTTTTCACATTGAAATTTAAAAGCGTATTTATTTTTCTACATTTTCTTCTGGATGTGAATTTCCACATCTACATTATATTTGCTTGTAGAAAAGTACTTTACAACCTATGAAAAACATTTTACATGTACTCTATATATATTAACAATGAAGTTCATGGATGAGAAAACTAGGTTTCATCTTTTCCTAAAATGCATTTATTTCAATGTGTGAACATTCATTTTAGCAGTTATTTTAACTTTTTCAAATTGAAATTTAAAAGCGTATTTATTGTTCAACATTTTCTTTTCTAGTTCTAAACTATATTTTTAAACTTGGTTAAAAACTTTACAAAGGCTATTAATATTTAAACATGAAAATTCATAGATGTGAAACAAAGTTTAAACATTTCACAAAAAAGCATGTAATTTAAAGTTTGTAGTTTGATTTTAACATTTATGTTATTCTTTTTAAAATTGAAATCTAGAAGTGAATTAACAGATCTACATTTTGCTGTCTTGTAGAAAAGTACTTTTTACATGTGCTGTTTCATAGATGTGAAACCATGTTTAATCATTTCTCAAAAAAGCATTTATTTTTCATGTTTGCAATTTCATTTTACCATTGATATTAATCTTTTCAAAATTGAAATCTGGATGTGAATTTCCAGATCTACATTTTATTTGCTTGTAGAAAATTACTTTACAACCTTTGAAAAACGTTTTACATGTACTGTTTATATATTAACAATGAAGTTCATGGATGAGAAGACTATCTTTCATCTTTTCCTAAAATGCATTTATTTCAATGTGTGAACATTCATTTTAGCAGATATTTTTACTTTTTCACATTGAAATTTAAAAGCGTATTTATTTTTCTACATTTTCTTCTGGATGTGAATTTCCACATCTACATTATATTTGCTTGTAGAAAAGTACTTTACAACCTATGAAAAACATTTTACATGTACTCTATATATATTAACAATGAAGTTCATGGATGAGAAAACTGTGTTTCATCTTTTCCTAAAATGCATTTATTTCAATGTGTGAACATTCATTTTAGCAGTTATTTTAACTTTTTCAAATTGAAATTTAAAAGCGTATTTATTGTTCAACATTTTCTTTTCTAGTTCTAAACTATATTTTTAAACTTGGTTAAAAACTTTACAAAGGCTATTAATATTTAAACATGAAAATTCATAGATGTGAAACAAAGTTTAAACTTTTCACAAAAAAGCATGTAATTTAAAGTTTGTAGTTTGATTTTAACATTTATGTTATTCTTTTTAAAATTGAAATCTAGAAGTGAATTAACAGATCTACATTTTGCTGTCTTGTAGAAA
Source organism: Narcine bancroftii (assembly GCF_036971445.1). NCBI lineage: Eukaryota > Metazoa > Chordata > Chondrichthyes > Torpediniformes > Narcinidae > Narcine > Narcine bancroftii. The sequence continues at coordinate 79,222 of NW_027211963.1, forward strand.
AGTACTTTTTACATGTGCTGTTTCATAGATGTGAAACCATGTTTAATCATTTCTCAAAAAAGCATTTATTTTTCATGTTTGCAATTTCATTTTACCATTGATATTATTCTTTTCAAAATTGAAATCTGGATGTGAATTTCCAGATCTACATTTTATTTGCTTGTAGAAAATTACTTTACAACCTTTGAAAAACGTTTTACATGTACTGTTTATATATTAACAATGAAGTTCATGGATGAGAAGACTATCTTTCATCTTTTCCTAAAATGCATTTATTTCAATGTGTGAACATTCATTTTAGCAGATATGTTTACTTTTTCACATTGAAATTTAAAAGCGTATTTATTTTTCTACATTTTCTTCTGGATGTGAATTTCCACATCTACATTATATTTGCTTGTAGAAAAGTACTTTACAACCTATGAAAAACATTTTACATGTACTCTATATATATTAACAATGAAGTTCATGGATGAGAAAACTATGTTTCATCTTTTCCTAAAATGCATTTATTTCAATGTGTGAACATTCATTTTAGCAGTTATTTTAACTTTTTCAAATTGAAATTTAAAAGCGTATTTATTGTTCAACATTTTCTTTTCTAGTTCTAAACTATATTTTTAAACTTGGTTAAAAACTTTACAAAGGCTATTAATATTTAAACATGAAAATTCATAGATGTGAAACAAAGTTTAAACTTTTCACAAAAAAGCATGTAATTTAAAGTTTGTAGTTTGATTTTAACATTTATGTTATTCTTTTTAAAATTGAAATCTAGAAGTGAATTAACAGATCTACATTTTGCTGTCTTGTAGAAAAGTACTTTTTACATGTGCTGTTTCATAGATGTGAAACCATGTTTAATCATTTCTCAAAAAAGCATTTATTTTTCATGTTTGCAATTTCATTTTACCATTGATATTATTCTTTTCAAAATTGAAATCTGGATGTGAATTTCCAGATCTACATTTTATTTGCTTGTAGAAAATTACTTTACAACCTTTGAAAAACGTTTTACATGTACTGTTTATATATTAACAATGAAGTTCATGGATGAGAAGACTATCTTTCATCTTTTCCTAAAATGCATTTATTTCAATGTGTGAACATTCATTTTAGCAGATATTTTTACTTTTTCACATTGAAATTTAAAAGCGTATTTATTTTTCTACATTTTCTTCTGGATGTGAATTTCCACATCTACATTATATTTGCTTGTAGAAAAGTACTTTACAACCTATGAAAAACATTTTACATGTACTCTATATATATTAACAATGAAGTTCATGGATGAGAAAACTAGGTTTCATCTTTTCCTAAAATGCATTTATTTCAATGTGTGAACATTCATTTTAGCAGTTATTTTAACTTTTTCAAATTGAAATTTAAAAGCGTATTTATTGTTCAACATTTTCTTTTCTAGTTCTAAACTATATTTTTAAACTTGGTTAAAAACTTTACAAAGGCTATTAATATTTAAACATGAAAATTCATAGATGTGAAACAAAGTTTAAACATTTCACAAAAAAGCATGTAATTTAAAGTTTGTAGTTTGATTTTAACATTTATGTTATTCTTTTTAAAATTGAAATCTAGAAGTGAATTAACAGATCTACATTTTGCTGTCTTGTAGAAAAGTACTTTTTACATGTGCTGTTTCATAGATGTGAAACCATGTTTAATCATTTCTCAAAAAAGCATTTATTTTTCATGTTTGCAATTTCATTTTACCATTGATATTATTGTTTTCAAAACTGTAATCTGGGTGTGAATTTCCATATCTACATTATATTTGCTTGGAGAAAGTACTTTACAACCTTTGAAAAACGTTTTACATGTACTGTTTATATATTAACAATGAAGTTCATGGATGAGAAGACTATCTTTCATCTTTTCCTAAAATGCATTTATTTCAATGTGTGAACATTCATTTTAGCAGATATTTTTACTTTTTCACATTGAAATTTAAAAGCGTATTTATTTTTCTACATTTTCTTCTGGATGTGAATTTCCACATCTACATTATATTTGCTTGTAGAAAAGTACTTTACAACCTATGAAAAACATTTTACATGTACTCTATATATATTAACAATGAAGTTCATGGATGAGAAAACTATGTTTCATCTTTTCCTAAAATGCATTTATTTCAATGTGTGAACATTCATTTTAGCAGTTATTTTAACTTTTTCAAATTGAAATTTAAAAGCGTATTTATTGTTCAACATTTTCTTTTCTAGTTCTAAACTATATTTTTAAACTTGGTTAAAAACTTTACAAAGGCTATTAATATTTAAACATGAAAATTCATAGATGTGAAACAAAGTTTAAACATTTCACAAAAAAGCATGTAATTTAAAGTTTGTAGTTTGATTTTAACATTTATGTTATTCTTTTTAAAATTGAAATCTAGAAGTGAATTAACAGATCTACATTTTGCTGTCTTGTAGAAAAGTACTTTTTACATGTGCTGTTTCATAGATGTGAAACCATGTTTATTCATTTCTCAAAAAAGCATTTATTTTTCATGTTTGCAATTTCATTTTACCATTGATATTATTGTTTTCAAAACTGTAATCTGGGTGTGAATTTCCATATCTACATTATATTTGCTTGGAGAAAGTACTTTACAACCTTTGAAAAACGTTTTACATGTACTGTTTATATATTAACAATGAAGTTCATGGATGAGAAGACTATCTTTCATCTTTTCCTAAAATGCATTTATTTCAATGTGTGAACATTCATTTTAGCAGATATTTTTACTTTTTCACATTGAAATTTAAAAGCGTATTTATTTTTCTACATTTTCTTCTGGATGTGAATTTCCACATCTACATTATATTTGCTTGTAGAAAAGTACTTTACAACCTATGAAAAACATTTTACATGTACTCTATATATATTAACAATGAAGTTCATGGATGAGAAAACTATGTTTCATCTTTTCCTAAAATGCATTTATTTCAATGTGTGAACATTCATTTTAGCAGTTATTTTAACTTTTTCAAATTGAAATTTAAAAGCGTATTTATTGTTCAACATTTTCTTTTCTAGTTCTAAACTATATTTTTAAACTTGGTTAAAAACTTTACAAAGGCTATTAATATTTAAACATGAAAATTCATAGATGTGAAACAAAGTTTAAACATTTCACAAAAAAGCATGTAATTTAAAGTTTGTAGTTTGATTTTAACATTTATGTTATTCTTTTTAAAATTGAAATCTAGAAGTGAATTAACAGATCTACATTTTGCTGTCTTGTAGAAAAGTACTTTTTACATGTGCTGTTTCATAGATGTGAAACCATGTTTAATCATTTCTCAAAAAAGCATTTATTTTTCATGTTTGCAATTTCATTTTACCATTGATATTATTCTTTTCAAAATTGAAATCTGGGTGTGAATTTCCATATCTACATTATATTTGCTTGGAGAAAACTACTTTACAACTTCTGAAAAACGTTTTACATGTACTGTTTATATATTAACAATGAAGTTCATGGATGAGAAAACTATGTTTCATCTTTACCTAAAATGCATTTATTTCAATGTTTGAACATTCATTTTAGCAGATATTTTTACTTTTTCGCATTGAAATTTAATAGCGTATTTATTTTTCTACATTTTCTTCTGGATGTGAATTTCCAGATCTACATTATATTTGCTTGTAGAAAAGTACTTTAAAACCTATGAAAAACATTTTACATGCACTGTTTATATATTAACAATGAAGTTCATGGATGAGAAAACTATGTTTCATCTTTTCCTAAAATGCATTTATTTCAATGTGTGAACATTCATTTTAGCAGTTATTTTAACTTTTTCAAATTGAAATTTAAAAGCGTATTTATCTTTGTACATTTTCTTTTCTAGTTGTAAACTATATTTTTAAACTTTGTTAAAAGTTTTACAAAGGCTGTTAATATTTAAACATGAATATTCATAGATGTAAAACAATGTTTAAACATTTCTCAAAAAAGCATGTATTTTAAAGTTTGTAGTTTCATTTTAACATTTATGTTTTTCTTTTTAAAATTGAAATGTAGAAGTGAATTCACAGATCTACATTTTGCTGTCTTGTAGAAAAGTACTATTTACGTGTGCTATTTCATTGATGTGAAACCATGTTTAATCATTTCTCAAAAAAAGCATTTATTTTTCATGTTTGCAATTTCATTTTACCATTGATATTATTCTTTTCAAAATTGAAATCTGGGTGTGAATTTCCATATCTACATTATATTTGCTTGGAGAAAACTACTTCACAACTTCTGAAAAACGTTTTACATGTACTGTTTATATATTAACAATGAAGTTCATGGATGAGAAAACTATGTTTCATCTTTACCTAAAATGCATTTATTTCAATGTTTGAACATTCATGTTAGCAGATTTTTTTACTTTTTCACATTGAAATTTAAAAGCGTATTTATTGTTCTACATTTTCTTTTCTAGTTGTAAACTATATTTTTAAACTTTGTTAAAAACTTTACAAAGGCTATTAATACTTAAACATGAAAATTCATAGATGTGAAACAAAATTTAAACATTTCTCAAAAAAGCATGTATTTTAAAGTTTGTAGTTTGATTTTAACATCTATGTTATTCTTTTTAAAAATGAAATGTAGAAGTGAATTTACAGATCTACATTTTGCTGTCTTGTAGAAAAGTACTTTTTACATGTGCTGTTTCATAGATGTGAAACCATGTTTAATCATTTCTCAAAAAAGCATTTATTTTTCATGTTTGCAATTTCATGTTACCCTTTATATTATTCTTTTCAAAATTGAAATCTGGATGTGAATTTCCAGATCTACATTTTATTTGCTGGTAGAAAAGTACTTTAAAACCACTGAAAAACGTTTCACATGCACTGTTTATATATTAACAATGAAGTTCATGGATGAGAAAACTATGTTTCATCTTTTCCCAAAATGCATTTATTTCCATGTTTGAACATTCATTTTAGCAGTTATTTTAACTTTTTCAAATTGAAAATTAAAAGCGTATTTATTTTTCTACATTTTCTTTTCTAGTTGTAAACTATATTTTTAAACTTTGTTAAAATCTTTACAAAGGCTGTTAATATTTAAACATGAAAATTCATAGATGTGAAACAAAGTTTAAACATTTCACAAAAAAGCATGTAATTTAAAGTTTGTAGTTTGATTTTAACATTTATGTTATTCTTTTTAAAATTGAAATCTAGAAGTGAATTAACAGATCTACATTTTGCTGTCTTGTAGAAAAGTACTTTTTACATGTGCTGTTTCATAGATGTGAAACCATGTTTAATCATTTCTCAAAAAAGCATTTATTTTTCATGTTTGCAATTTCATTTTACCATTGATATTATTCTTTTCAAAATTGAAATCTGGATGTGAATTTCCAGATCTACATTTTATTTGCTTGTAGAAAATTACTTTACAACCTTTGAAAAACGTTTTACATGTACTGTTTATATATTAACAATGAAGTTCATGGATGAGAAGACTATCTTTCATCTTTTCCTAAAATGCATTTATTTCAATGTGTGAACATTCATTTTAGCAGATATTTTTACTTTTTCACATTGAAATTTAAAAGCGTATTTATTTTTCTACATTTTCTTCTGGATGTGAATTTCCACATCTACATTATATTTGCTTGTAGAAAAGTACTTTACAACCTATGAAAAACATTTTACATGTACTCTATATATATTAACAATGAAGTTCATGGATGAGAAAACTAGGTTTCATCTTTTCCTAAAATGCATTTATTTCAATGTGTGAACATTCATTTTAGCAGTTATTTTAACTTTTTCAAATTGAAATTTAAAAGCGTATTTATTGTTCAACATTTTCTTTTCTAGTTCTAAACTATATTTTTAAACTTGGTTAAAAACTTTACAAAGGCTATTAATATTTAAACATGAAAATTCATAGATGTGAAACAAAGTTTAAACATTTCACAAAAAAGCATGTAATTTAAAGTTTGTAGTTTGATTTTAACATTTATGTTATTCTTTTTAAAATTGAAATCTAGAAGTGAATTAACAGATCTACATTTTGCTGTCTTGTAGAAAAGTACTTTTTACATGTGCTGTTTCATAGATGTGAAACCATGTTTAATCATTTCTCAAAAAAGCATTTATTTTTCATGTTTGCAATTTCATTTTACCATTGATATTAATCTTTTCAAAATTGAAATCTGGATGTGAATTTCCATATCTACATTTTATTTGCTTGTAGAAAATTACTTTACAACCTTTGAAAAACGTTTTACATGTACTGTTTATATATTAACAATGAAGTTCATGGATGAGAAGACTATCTTTCATCTTTTCCTAAAATGCATTTATTTCAATGTGTGAACATTCATTTTAGCAGATATTTTTACTTTTTCACATTGAAATTTAAAAGCGTATTTATTTTTCTACATTTTCTTCTGGATGTGAATTTCCACATCTACATTATATTTGCTTGTAGAAAAGTACTTTACAACCTATGAAAAACATTTTACATGTACTCTATATATATTAACAATGAAGTTCATGGATGAGAAAACTGTGTTTCATCTTTTCCTAAAATGCATTTATTTCAATGTGTGAACATTCATTTTAGCAGTTATTTTAACTTTTTCAAATTGAAATTTAAAAGCGTATTTATTGTTCAACATTTTCTTTTCTAGTTCTAAACTATATTTTTAAACTTGGTTAAAAACTTTACAAAGGCTATTAATATTTAAACATGAAAATTCATAGATGTGAAACAAAGTTTAAACTTTTCACAAAAAAGCATGTAATTTAAAGTTTGTAGTTTGATTTTAACATTTATGTTATTCTTTTTAAAATTGAAATCTAGAAGTGAATTAACAGATCTACATTTTGCTGTCTTGTAGAAAAGTACTTTTTACATGTGCTGTTTCATAGATGTGAAACCATGTTTAATCATTTCTCAAAAAAGCATTTATTTTTCATGTTTGCAATTTCATTTTACCATTGATATTATTCTTTTCAAAATTGAAATCTGGATGTGAATTTCCAGATCTACATTTTATTTGCTTGTAGAAAATTACTTTACAACCTTTGAAAAACGTTTTACATGTACTGTTTATATATTAACAATGAAGTTCATGGATGAGAAGACTATCTTTCATCTTTTCCTAAAATGCATTTATTTCAATGTGTGAACATTCATTTTAGCAGATATGTTTACTTTTTCACATTGAAATTTAAAAGCGTATTTATTTTTCTACATTTTCTTCTGGATGTGAATTTCCACATCTACATTATATTTGCTTGTAGAAAAGTACTTTACAACCTATGAAAAACATTTTACATGTACTCTATATATATTAACAATGAAGTTCATGGATGAGAAAACTATGTTTCATCTTTTCCTAAAATGCATTTATTTCAATGTGTGAACATTCATTTTAGCAGTTATTTTAACTTTTTCAAATTGAAATTTAAAAGCGTATTTATTGTTCAACATTTTCTTTTCTAGTTCTAAACTATATTTTTAAACTTGGTTAAAAACTTTACAAAGGCTATTAATATTTAAACATGAAAATTCATAGATGTGAAACAAAGTTTAAACTTTTCACAAAAAAGCATGTAATTTAAAGTTTGTAGTTTGATTTTAACATTTATGTTATTCTTTTTAAAATTGAAATCTAGAAGTGAATTAACAGATCTACATTTTGCTGTCTTGTAGAAAAGTACTTTTTACATGTGCTGTTTCATAGATGTGAAACCATGTTTAATCATTTCTCAAAAAAGCATTTATTTTTCATGTTTGCAATTTCATTTTACCATTGATATTATTCTTTTCAAAATTGAAATCTGGATGTGAATTTCCAGATCTACATTTTATTTGCTTGTAGAAAATTACTTTACAACCTTTGAAAAACGTTTTACATGTACTGTTTATATATTAACAATGAAGTTCATGGATGAGAAGACTATCTTTCATCTTTTCCTAAAATGCATTTATTTCAATGTGTGAACATTCATTTTAGCAGATATTTTTACTTTTTCACATTGAAATTTAAAAGCGTATTTATTTTTCTACATTTTCTTCTGGATGTGAATTTCCACATCTACATTATATTTGCTTGTAGAAAAGTACTTTACAACCTATGAAAAACATTTTACATGTACTCTATATATATTAACAATGAAGTTCATGGATGAGAAAACTAGGTTTCATCTTTTCCTAAAATGCATTTATTTCAATGTGTGAACATTCATTTTAGCAGTTATTTTAACTTTTTCAAATTGAAATTTAAAAGCGTATTTATTGTTCAACATTTTCTTTTCTAGTTCTAAACTATATTTTTAAACTTGGTTAAAAACTTTACAAAGGCTATTAATATTTAAACATGAAAATTCATAGATGTGAAACAAAGTTTAAACATTTCACAAAAAAGCATGTAATTTAAAGTTTGTAGTTTGATTTTAACATTTATGTTATTCTTTTTAAAATTGAAATCTAGAAGTGAATTAACAGATCTACATTTTGCTGTCTTGTAGAAAAGTACTTTTTACATGTGCTGTTTCATAGATGTGAAACCATGTTTAATCATTTCTCAAAAAAGCATTTATTTTTCATGTTTGCAATTTCATTTTACCATTGATATTAATCTTTTCAAAATTGAAATCTGGATGTGAATTTCCAGATCTACATTTTATTTGCTTGTAGAAAATTACTTTACAACCTTTGAAAAACGTTTTACATGTACTGTTTATATATTAACAATGAAGTTCATGGATGAGAAGACTATCTTTCATCTTTTCCTAAAATGCATTTATTTCAATGTGTGAACATTCATTTTAGCAGATATTTTTACTTTTTCACATTGAAATTTAAAAGCGTATTTATTTTTCTACATTTTCTTCTGGATGTGAATTTCCACATCTACATTATATTTGCTTGTAGAAAAGTACTTTACAACCTATGAAAAACATTTTACATGTACTCTATATATATTAACAATGAAGTTCATGGATGAGAAAACTGTGTTTCATCTTTTCCTAAAATGCATTTATTTCAATGTGTGAACATTCATTTTAGCAGTTATTTTAACTTTTTCAAATTGAAATTTAAAAGCGTATTTATTGTTCAACATTTTCTTTTCTAGTTCTAAACTATATTTTTAAACTTGGTTAAAAACTTTACAAAGGCTATTAATATTTAAACATGAAAATTCATAGATGTGAAACAAAGTTTAAACTTTTCACAAAAAAGCATGTAATTTAAAGTTTGTAGTTTGATTTTAACATTTATGTTATTCTTTTTAAAATTGAAATCTAGAAGTGAATTAACAGATCTACATTTTGCTGTCTTGTAGAAAAGTACTTTTTACATGTGCTGTTTCATAGATGTGAAACCATGTTTAATCATTTCTCAAAAAAGCATTTATTTTTCATGTTTGCAATTTCATTTTACCATTGATATTATTCTTTTCAAAATTGAAATCTGGATGTGAATTTCCAGATCTACATTTTATTTGCTTGTAGAAAATTACTTTACAACCTTTGAAAAACGTTTTACATGTACTGTTTATATATTAACAATGAAGTTCATGGATGAGAAGACTATCTTTCATCTTTTCCTAAAATGCATTTATTTCAATGTGTGAACATTCATTTTAGCAGATATGTTTACTTTTTCACATTGAAATTTAAAAGCGTATTTATTTTTCTACATTTTCTTCTGTATGTGAATTTCCACATCTACATTATATTTGCTTGTAGAAAAGTACTTTACAACCTATGAAAAACATTTTACATGTACTCTATATATATTAACAATGAAGTTCATGGATGAGAAAACTATGTTTCATCTTTTCCTAAAATGCATTTATTTCAATGTGTGAACATTCATTTTAGCAGTTATTTTAACTTTTTCAAATTGAAATTTAAAAGCGTATTTATTGTTCAACATTTTCTTTTCTAGTTCTAAACTATATTTTTAAACTTGGTTAAAAACTTTACAAAGGCTATTAATATTTAAACATGAAAATTCATAGATGTGAAACAAAGTTTAAACATTTCACAAAAAAGCATGTAATTTAAAGTTTGTAGTTTGATTTTAACATTTATGTTATTCTTTTTAAAATTGAAATCTAGAAGTGAATTAACAGATCTACATTTTGCTGTCTTGTAGAAAAGTACTTTTTACATGTGCTGTTTCATAGATGTGAAACCATGTTTAATCATTTCTCAAAAAAGCATTTATTTTTCATGTTTGCAATTTCATTTTACCATTGATATTATTCTTTTCAAAATTGAAATCTGGGTGTGAATTTCCATATCTACATTATATTTGCTTGGAGAAAACTACTTTACAACTTCTGAAAAACGTTTTACATGTACTGTTTATATATTAACAATGAAGTTCATGGATGAGAAAACTATGTTTCATCTTTACCTAAAATGCATTTATTTCAATGTTTGAACATTCATTTTAGCAGATATTTTTACTTTTTCGCATTGAAATTTAATAGCGTATTTATTTTTCTACATTTTCTTCTGGATGTGAATTTCCAGATCTACATTATATTTGCTTGTAGAAAAGTACTTTAAAACCTATGAAAAACATTTTACATGCACTGTTTATATATTAACAATGAAGTTCATGGATGAGAAAACTATGTTTCATCTTTTCCTAAAATGCATTTATTTCAATGTTTGAACATTCATGTTAGCAGATTTTTTTACTTTTTCACATTGAAATTTAAAAGCGTATTTATTGTTCTACATTTTCTTTTCTAGTTGTAAACTATATATTTAAACTTTGTTAAAAACTTTACAAAGGCTATTAATATTTAAACATGAAAATTCATAGATGTGAAACAAAATTTAAACATTTCTCAAAAAAGCATGTATTTTAAAGTTTGTAGTTTGATTTTAACATTTATGTTATTCTTTTTAAAAATGAAATGTAGAAGTGAATTTACAGATCTACATTTTGCTGTCTTGTAGAAAAGTACTTTTTACATGTGCTGTTTCATAGATGTGAAACCATGTTTAATCATTTCTCAAAAAAGCATTTATTTTTCATGTTTGCAATTTCATGTTACCCTTTATATTATTCTTTTCAAAATTGAAATCTGGATGTGAATTTCCAGATCTACATTTTATTTGCTGGTAGAAAAGTACTTTAAAACCACTGAAAAACGTTTCACATGCACTGTTTATATATTAACAATGAAGTTCATGGATGAGAAAACTATGTTTCATCTTTTCCCAAAATGCATTTATTTCAATGTTTGAACATTCATTTTAGCAGTTATTTTAACTTTTTCAAATTGAAAATTAAAACCGTATTTATTTTTCTACATTTTCTTTTCTAGTTGTAAACTATATTTTTAAACTTTGTTAAAAACTTTACAAAGGCTGTTAATATTTAAACATGAAAATTCATAGATGTGAAACAAAGTTTAAATATTTCACAAAAAAGCATATAATTTAAAGTTTGTAGTTTGATTTTAACATTTATGTTATTCTTTTTAAAATTGAAATGTAGAAGTGAATTTACAGATCTACATTTTGCTGTCATGTAGAAAAGTACTTTTTACATGTGCTGTTTCATAGATGTGAAACCATGTTTAATAATTTCTCAAAAAAGAATTTATTTTTCATGTTTGCAATTTCATTTTACCATTGATATTATTCTTTTCAAAACTGAAATCTGGGTGTGAATTTCCATATCTACATTATATTTGCTTGGAGAAAATTACTTTACAACCTTTGAAAAACGTTATACATGTACTGTTTATATATTAACAATGAAGTTCATGGATGAGAAGACTATCTTTCATCTTTTCCTAAAATACATTTATTTCAATGTGTGAACATTCATTTTAGCAGTTATTTTAACTTTTTCAAATTGAAATTTAAAAGCGTATTTATTTTTCTACATTTTCTTCTGGATGTGAATTTCCACATCTACATTATATTTGCTTGTAGAAAAGTACTTTACAACCTATGAAAAACATTTTACACGTACTGTTTATATATTAACAATGAAGTTCATGGATGAGAAAACTATGTTTCATCTTTTCCTAAAATGCATTTATTTCAATGTGTGAACATTCATTTTAGCAGTTATTTTAACTTTTTCGAATTAAAATTTAAAAGCGTATTTATTATTCTACATTTTCTTTTCTAGTTGTAAACTATATTTTTAAACTTTGTTAAAAACTTTACAAAGGCTATTAATATTTAAACATGAAAATTCATAGATGTGAAACAAAGTTTAAACATGTAATGGAGGATTAAAACCATGTACTCAGATGCTTTTTGCTTATGTGGAACTGACGACACTGGGTCCACACGCAGGTCACCTTACTTTCAGAACTAGCAGATGTAATTAAACTCAGCCATGGGGACTTATCTGAAGATACACTTTGAAATGGAATTCCACCGTGAGGCCCAGGGAAAGCAGTTGTCAAATACGACACTCTGAAATTGACGTATTGGTCACAACCTGTCTTGCTCAAGAAGTTTTAATGAGTCCTTGTATCTACGAGATAAACCAGGATATCATAGCATCCTGCTCCATAATAATTAATCTTCTAAATTGTAGAATAGTATGCTCAGCTTTGATTTTGACTGACAAATGTTAGAGGGAGTGGGTGCATGATTAATTGTTTTTGGGGTATAAAAGTCTGTGGTCCTGCTGCTGAAGTTTAGACTCTCCGAGGGGTGGGAACACCCCTTGTCAAGAAGGAAGAACAGCCAGAGTCCGAGCAACGTCCCGGTCGGGGGAGGTGGAGAAGCTGCTACCAGCGCCCTGACAACCTACTACAAGTGTGCAGTCGTTGCCTCGCTTCGGCAGTTGGGACCAGTCCAAGCGTTGATAAGTATAGTTGGGAAGGGCTTGCATATTGTAGTGTGAAATCAGCTTTTGAATTAGTAATAAACATTTGTATAAACTGAACTGCTCTCGGTGTGTGTGTCTATTTTCTTTCGGTAGCTAAAACACTGTGACCAATCTAAAATGAACAAAATGAGAGGTATAAGTTTACCCAAGACAATTGGCGCTGCGAGCAGGGTTGGTCTCAAGATGTTTCGCCGAAAGAAAGAGGTGAGCCCTGAGCAGTTTTTGATTCCGGGATGGACTTCCAAAGATGATGGGTTTGGCATGCTGGCTAATACCCTGTCTTTGTTGGGACCACCCATCAGTTGGGATGAAAGGTTAGAACCCTTAAGTGTGCCTCTGGGAGAGCGGGTTGCCACTCTCCTCCGAGAAAGTAAATTTCCAAAAAAACGGGGGACGCTGACAGACGGTTTTTGGCTGCTGGCCACAGCCTTACGCCACTCCGTTCAGCGTGAAGTTGAATTAGTTCAGCAGCAGGTAAAGTCTGAACATAAGAGAAAACAACTAGAGGAGGAAGTAGAGACTCTGCGACAGCGCTGCTCGATGATGAGCGAAATTGTTAGCACCAGTCAGGATCGAGCCAAAGAATGGGAGGATAAGCATGTTCAAACAATTTGCCGTAATATTAAACTCCGGCAACAGCTCTGTGCGAATAAGGAAAAGCAAGGGGTAGAACCTGATCCACACCGTATTCGTGCCATGATAAGGAATGGCAATGATCCTGATGTAATTGATGATTGGGACGGGAATATCTGGTATGATGATAATGGTAATAATGCAGATACCCCCCGGCATGTGCCTGGCATACTCCCCTCTCCCTCCGCTGTTCAAGCCCGCCCCGTAAGGCGAGAGGGGGGATGATGTAAGTGTAGAAACTGAAGGGACCGGTGCTCCGATCTCCCAAGCGGACCCAGGGGAAGGCTCCCAAACCCCTGCTTATGCTAGGTGGGCTCCCCCCTCAACGGGATGGTCTCAGCAGCCTCCCATGTGCCAGAGTGGTAACAGGGGTCGGGAGCAGTCAACAACAATACGTGACTTTACTATAAAAGAGCTGGCCGCCATTGGAGATCGTTTTAGGCAAAAGACAGGAGAAACTTTGGCGGCCTGGCTTCTGCGGGTTTGGGAGCAAGGGGGAAGTAGCATATATCTGACCCCTGAGGAATTGTTGGGGTTAGGATCATTAACTACTGATATTCGAGTCACTGCTGAATTACGTGGCAGAAGGAGAGATGTAGACTATTTACTTGCTACTCTAGGAGAAGCCCTGTTACGGGTGTATCCGTCACCAGTAGATTGGGATCTGCATTTGCAGAACCATTGGGGCACACCAGAGGAGGGTATAGCAGTGATTCGCCAACAGGCCGTGGCCTCTGCTTTGTATGCGGGGCGCCTGAGGCTGTGGATGCATGGGGGGAGCCCTGATGAAGAATTATTCACAGCTGGAATGCATACCCGATTTGTTCGTTCAGCCCAACCTACTATACGGGGACTGGTCCTGTCTGTAACTAGTCCGCTAATTGGGCACCTCGTATCTGAGGCGGTGCACGCCCTATCTGGACTCCAAGAACTGGAGTTGGGAGGTAAAATCCACTCACGTACAACCCAGGTTAAAGCAGACAGACAGGATGAAAGGAGAGGGGCTGCTGTTAATAATGGACTGACCAGAAAAGAGCTTTTTCTAACTTTGTTAAAGTTAGGCGTACCTAAAAGTGATATTGATGGGAAACCTACTGCAGTCTTGTATGCCCTTTATAAGAGGAAGGCAGGGGAACATCATCCCCAGATGCTGGGTCCTCCCGGCCCAGCTGTGCCTTCTGCTCCCACTGCTGCTTCTATCGAGTCAGCTTCTCCTGCCCCAGTTACCCGTGATGAGGTACAACAATGGGTTAAACAGGCTCTTAAGGATAACAATAGCATGTGGTCCTGGAAACCCCCGAACCCTTCTGAAGCCTGAAGGTGTGGGCAGGATTCCCGTGTCTATTCCATCGAGACACGGCGCACACACGGGGATCCGCGGCCCTACATACCATTAACAATTCACTGGGGTGGGGGTAATGATCGCCAATACTTGGCTTTGGTTGACACCGGTGCAGAGCACTCGGTGATTCCTGGTAACCCCGACCTCTGGAACGGACCCACATTTCGAATAGAAGGAATGGGAGGGGCAATCACCCTGGCAAAGGAAATAAAAGTCCGTGCCACGGTGGGTGATGGCCCTTCCCCCATATGGTTACATGCGTTGGTAGCTGCCACTGACGAGTGTATTCTGGGTATTAATATGTTGGCCGGTACAGCCCTTAATACTAGCCAAGGGGGGTTTGCATTCGGAATTCGGACTATTACAAAAAGATTAGTGGTGGGTCAGGCCAAGTGGGATCCCGTGGTGGTGCCACCCCCCTCAAAACCTGTATGCATTCCGCAATATCGCCTCCCTGGAGGGCAGGAGGAGATTACCGCTACCATTGATGCTTTGAAAGAAGAAGGGGTAGTGAGGCCTGCAACGTCGCCCTTCAATAGCCCTGTTTGGCCGGTCCAGAAGCTGGACGGCTCCTGGAGAATGACAGTTGATTATCGTTTTTTGAACAAACATGCCCCACCACTTGCTTCAGCAGTTCCGGACATTGTCACTCTTATTGAAAACATTGCTACTGGGAACTCAGGAACATGGTATGCTGTCATTGATCTCGCTAAGGCCTTCTTCAGTATTCTTATAGCTGAGGACTCACAGGATCAGTTCGCCTTTACCTGGAAGGGGCGCCAGTATACCTTCACCCACCTTCCAGTATCGCCTTCCCTCTCAATTCACCATTATATTGATGATGTGGCCTCCTGGAGCCTCTGGCAGAAACAAGAGGGTCGCCGAGTCCCACTAGGATTCTGGTCACGTACCATGCCTGAGGCTGCCACTCGTTATTCTGTTTTTGAACAACAGTTACTAGCCTGTTACTGGGCCCTGCTAGAGACTGAAAGAATGACAGGTGATGCAGATGTTCAATTGCGACCTGCACTTCCTATAATGAATTGGGTCCTGGCTAATGATGCTAATCTAAAGATCCGGCGGGCTCAGCAGTCTTCTATTGTTAAATGGAAGTGGTATATTCAGAGTCGTGCGACCAGAGGGCCTGAAGGGGTGGGCCGCATACACGAACAGGTGGCTTACCATCCTAGGTCAGGAACTCAGTTATCGGAGGAGGGGGATGGTGGCTCCAGTCAGTATGCTGAGTTGAAGGCAGTCACTTTACCACTAGATCCCCATGATCACCCTCTTTGCCTGTTTACTGATTCCTGGGCTTTGGCTAATGGACTTGTGGTATGGATGCCTGATTTGCAAAAGAACAACTGGATGATACATGACCGCCCAGTATGGGGCAAAGAGTTGTGGCAGCTGTTGTGGGATGCTTCCCACCATCGTGAGATAACCGTTTATCACGTTGATGCCCATACCAATATGGCGACTAACATGGCTCAACATAATGCAGTAGCAGATCAGCTTGCCACTATCAGCTGTGCTGATACCGTCCCCCTGGCTCGATGGGCACATGAACAGAGTGGTCATTTGGGGGAGAAGGGATCAGCTATGTGGTCCCGTACACATGCTTTATCCATCCATAAGGATGATGTCCGCATGGTCATATGTACATGCCCAGAATGTCAGCTTGTGAAGTTCCATACCGTTCCACCTGGTCCGCATGGCCGAATAAAACGGGGTGCTCACTCAGCTGCGGTCTGGCAAATTGATTACATAGGCCCCATGCTAGACTGCATGGGTAAATATTACGTCCTAGTAATGGTTGACACCTTTTCGGGCCTGGTTTTTACTTTTCCCACCAAGACGGCTGACCAAGCTAGCACTATCCAAGGACAAAACCATTTGATTTATCGTTATGATGTTCCAGAGGAGATTCACTCTGATAATGTCTCGCACTTCTCCGGGAAAGCAATCTGTGATTGGGCAAATGACAACGGTATTTTATGGGTCCACCATATTCCTTATTACCCGCAGGCTGCTGGGTTAGTTGAACAAATGAACGGCTTACTGAAGGAACAAATTCATTTGTTAACATCACTGGGGACCCAGAAGGGATGGTGCCATGTGCTGCAGCAGGCAGTCGACAATTTGAATCATCGCCCTTTAAAAGGAGGTACACCTTTCCACCGACTTCTTCACGCTCCTGAATTACAGCCTATTCCAGAGGAAAAACAGTCATTGCCCCCCATCCCCAAACTAGAGAATGTTGGACAAAAGGTATGGGTGGCACCACCAGGTAGTGGCCCTCCTGTAAAAGGGGAAATAGTGACACCTGCCCAGGGTAACACTCGGTGGGTAGCTATTGAGGGACAGGATGATTTAGTCTGTTTAAACACTGAACGCTTATGGTATCGTGAGTGACATGTGTCAGGCTTCTTTGTTCCAGGTTCTCCATTTTACACTCCTGGTGATCTGGCTTAACAGCTGCTTTGATGCCAGCAATTGGATTTGTAATGTCGAGGACGTTCCAAGGGAGTTCCCAGTGGGAAACACGGTCCGATGCATTACACCAAGGAAGTCCTCGGTCACCAGCCTCAAGTGCAGCTTATATAAATATGTTATTGTTCAGCATGTTTCAAAATCTGTTCGTGAGCTCCAGTATCTGGGTATTGTGGCCAACAAGGATAATTTGAGCCTTGGTTGGAATCCTTTCTCATGGCTAACTGCTACATTTGGGGGAGTGGGCCACAATATCCTCCGTTGGTTGCTCGCGTCATTGCTTATCTTTGTAATTGTTGTTTTGATTTCTCTTTTTTCGCTCCCTCTGTACTCAAATACTGGTTAGGCCTCGCAAATGACAGATTGTGACCAAGGGGTGGAATGTAATGGAGGATTAAAACCATGTACTCAGATGCTTTTTGCTTATGTGGAACTGACGACACTGGGTCCACACGCAGGTCACCTTACTTTCAGAACTAGCAGATGTAATTAAACTCAGCCATGGGGACTTATCTGAAGATACACTTTGAAATGGAATTCCACCGTGAGGCCCAGGGAAAGCAGTTGTCAAATACGACACTCTGAAATTGACGTATTGGTCACAACCTGTCTTGCTCAAGAAGTTTTAATGAGTCCTTGTATCTACGAGATAAACCAGGATATCATAGCATCCTGCTCCATAATAATTAATCTTCTAAATTGTAGAATAGTATGCTCAGCTTTGATTTTGACTGACAAATGTTAGAGGGAGTGGGTGCATGATTAATTGTTTTTGGGGTATAAAAGTCTGTGGTCCTGCTGCTGAAGTTTAGACTCTCCGAGGGGTGGGAACACCCCTTGTCAAGAAGGAAGAACAGCCAGAGTCCGAGCAACGTCCCGGTCGGGGGAGGTGGAGAAGCTGCTACCAGCGCCCTGACAACCTACTACAAGTGTGCAGTCGTTGCCTCGCTTCGGCAGTTGGGACCAGTCCAAGCGTTGATAAGTATAGTTGGGAAGGGCTTGCATATTGTAGTGTGAAATCAGCTTTTGAATTAGTAATAAACATTTGTATAAACTGAACTGCTCTCGGTGTGTGTGTCTATTTTCTTTCGGTAGCTAAAACACTGTGACCAATCTAAAATGAACAAAATGAGAGGTATAAGTTTACCCAAGACAATTGGCGCTGCGAGCAGGGTTGGTCTCAAGATGTTTCGCCGAAAGAAAGAGGTGAGCCCTGAGCAGTTTTTGATTCCGGGATGGACTTCCAAAGATGATGGGTTTGGCATGCTGGCTAATACCCTGTCTTTGTTGGGACCACCCATCAGTTGGGATGAAAGGTTAGAACCCTTAAGTGTGCCTCTGGGAGAGCGGGTTGCCACTCTCCTCCGAGAAAGTAAATTTCCAAAAAAACGGGGGACGCTGACAGACGGTTTTTGGCTGCTGGCCACAGCCTTACGCCACTCCGTTCAGCGTGAAGTTGAATTAGTTCAGCAGCAGGTAAAGTCTGAACATAAGAGAAAACAACTAGAGGAGGAAGTAGAGACTCTGCGACAGCGCTGCTCGATGATGAGCGAAATTGTTAGCACCAGTCAGGATCGAGCCAAAGAATGGGAGGATAAGCATGTTCAAACAATTTGCCGTAATATTAAACTCCGGCAACAGCTCTGTGCGAATAAGGAAAAGCAAGGGGTAGAACCTGATCCACACCGTATTCGTGCCATGATAAGGAATGGCAATGATCCTGATGTAATTGATGATTGGGACGGGAATATCTGGTATGATGATAATGGTAATAATGCAGATACCCCCCGGCATGTGCCTGGCATACTCCCCTCTCCCTCCGCTGTTCAAGCCCGCCCCGTAAGGCGAGAGGGGGGATGATGTAAGTGTAGAAACTGAAGGGACCGGTGCTCCGATCTCCCAAGCGGACCCAGGGGAAGGCTCCCAAACCCCTGCTTATGCTAGGTGGGCTCCCCCCTCAACGGGATGGTCTCAGCAGCCTCCCATGTGCCAGAGTGGTAACAGGGGTCGGGAGCAGTCAACAACAATACGTGACTTTACTATAAAAGAGCTGGCCGCCATTGGAGATCGTTTTAGGCAAAAGACAGGAGAAACTTTGGCGGCCTGGCTTCTGCGGGTTTGGGAGCAAGGGGGAAGTAGCATATATCTGACCCCTGAGGAATTGTTGGGGTTAGGATCATTAACTACTGATATTCGAGTCACTGCTGAATTACGTGGCAGAAGGAGAGATGTAGACTATTTACTTGCTACTCTAGGAGAAGCCCTGTTACGGGTGTATCCGTCACCAGTAGATTGGGATCTGCATTTGCAGAACCATTGGGGCACACCAGAGGAGGGTATAGCAGTGATTCGCCAACAGGCCGTGGCCTCTGCTTTGTATGCGGGGCGCCTGAGGCTGTGGATGCATGGGGGGAGCCCTGATGAAGAATTATTCACAGCTGGAATGCATACCCGATTTGTTCGTTCAGCCCAACCTACTATACGGGGACTGGTCCTGTCTGTAACTAGTCCGCTAATTGGGCACCTCGTATCTGAGGCGGTGCACGCCCTATCTGGACTCCAAGAACTGGAGTTGGGAGGTAAAATCCACTCACGTACAACCCAGGTTAAAGCAGACAGACAGGATGAAAGGAGAGGGGCTGCTGTTAATAATGGACTGACCAGAAAAGAGCTTTTTCTAACTTTGTTAAAGTTAGGCGTACCTAAAAGTGATATTGATGGGAAACCTACTGCAGTCTTGTATGCCCTTTATAAGAGGAAGGCAGGGGAACATCATCCCCAGATGCTGGGTCCTCCCGGCCCAGCTGTGCCTTCTGCTCCCACTGCTGCTTCTATCGAGTCAGCTTCTCCTGCCCCAGTTACCCGTGATGAGGTACAACAATGGGTTAAACAGGCTCTTAAGGATAACAATAGCATGTGGTCCTGGAAACCCCCGAACCCTTCTGAAGCCTGAAGGTGTGGGCAGGATTCCCGTGTCTATTCCATCGAGACACGGCGCACACACGGGGATCCGCGGCCCTACATACCATTAACAATTCACTGGGGTGGGGGTAATGATCGCCAATACTTGGCTTTGGTTGACACCGGTGCAGAGCACTCGGTGATTCCTGGTAACCCCGACCTCTGGAACGGACCCACATTTCGAATAGAAGGAATGGGAGGGGCAATCACCCTGGCAAAGGAAATAAAAGTCCGTGCCACGGTGGGTGATGGCCCTTCCCCCATATGGTTACATGCGTTGGTAGCTGCCACTGACGAGTGTATTCTGGGTATTAATATGTTGGCCGGTACAGCCCTTAATACTAGCCAAGGGGGGTTTGCATTCGGAATTCGGACTATTACAAAAAGATTAGTGGTGGGTCAGGCCAAGTGGGATCCCGTGGTGGTGCCACCCCCCTCAAAACCTGTATGCATTCCGCAATATCGCCTCCCTGGAGGGCAGGAGGAGATTACCGCTACCATTGATGCTTTGAAAGAAGAAGGGGTAGTGAGGCCTGCAACGTCGCCCTTCAATAGCCCTGTTTGGCCGGTCCAGAAGCTGGACGGCTCCTGGAGAATGACAGTTGATTATCGTTTTTTGAACAAACATGCCCCACCACTTGCTTCAGCAGTTCCGGACATTGTCACTCTTATTGAAAACATTGCTACTGGGAACTCAGGAACATGGTATGCTGTCATTGATCTCGCTAAGGCCTTCTTCAGTATTCTTATAGCTGAGGACTCACAGGATCAGTTCGCCTTTACCTGGAAGGGGCGCCAGTATACCTTCACCCACCTTCCAGTATCGCCTTCCCTCTCAATTCACCATTATATTGATGATGTGGCCTCCTGGAGCCTCTGGCAGAAACAAGAGGGTCGCCGAGTCCCACTAGGATTCTGGTCACGTACCATGCCTGAGGCTGCCACTCGTTATTCTGTTTTTGAACAACAGTTACTAGCCTGTTACTGGGCCCTGCTAGAGACTGAAAGAATGACAGGTGATGCAGATGTTCAATTGCGACCTGCACTTCCTATAATGAATTGGGTCCTGGCTAATGATGCTAATCTAAAGATCCGGCGGGCTCAGCAGTCTTCTATTGTTAAATGGAAGTGGTATATTCAGAGTCGTGCGACCAGAGGGCCTGAAGGGGTGGGCCGCATACACGAACAGGTGGCTTACCATCCTAGGTCAGGAACTCAGTTATCGGAGGAGGGGGATGGTGGCTCCAGTCAGTATGCTGAGTTGAAGGCAGTCACTTTACCACTAGATCCCCATGATCACCCTCTTTGCCTGTTTACTGATTCCTGGGCTTTGGCTAATGGACTTGTGGTATGGATGCCTGATTTGCAAAAGAACAACTGGATGATACATGACCGCCCAGTATGGGGCAAAGAGTTGTGGCAGCTGTTGTGGGATGCTTCCCACCATCGTGAGATAACCGTTTATCACGTTGATGCCCATACCAATATGGCGACTAACATGGCTCAACATAATGCAGTAGCAGATCAGCTTGCCACTATCAGCTGTGCTGATACCGTCCCCCTGGCTCGATGGGCACATGAACAGAGTGGTCATTTGGGGGAGAAGGGATCAGCTATGTGGTCCCGTACACATGCTTTATCCATCCATAAGGATGATGTCCGCATGGTCATATGTACATGCCCAGAATGTCAGCTTGTGAAGTTCCATACCGTTCCACCTGGTCCGCATGGCCGAATAAAACGGGGTGCTCACTCAGCTGCGGTCTGGCAAATTGATTACATAGGCCCCATGCTAGACTGCATGGGTAAATATTACGTCCTAGTAATGGTTGACACCTTTTCGGGCCTGGTTTTTACTTTTCCCACCAAGACGGCTGACCAAGCTAGCACTATCCAAGGACAAAACCATTTGATTTATCGTTATGATGTTCCAGAGGAGATTCACTCTGATAATGTCTCGCACTTCTCCGGGAAAGCAATCTGTGATTGGGCAAATGACAACGGTATTTTATGGGTCCACCATATTCCTTATTACCCGCAGGCTGCTGGGTTAGTTGAACAAATGAACGGCTTACTGAAGGAACAAATTCATTTGTTAACATCACTGGGGACCCAGAAGGGATGGTGCCATGTGCTGCAGCAGGCAGTCGACAATTTGAATCATCGCCCTTTAAAAGGAGGTACACCTTTCCACCGACTTCTTCACGCTCCTGAATTACAGCCTATTCCAGAGGAAAAACAGTCATTGCCCCCCATCCCCAAACTAGAGAATGTTGGACAAAAGGTATGGGTGGCACCACCAGGTAGTGGCCCTCCTGTAAAAGGGGAAATAGTGACACCTGCCCAGGGTAACACTCGGTGGGTAGCTATTGAGGGACAGGATGATTTAGTCTGTTTAAACACTGAACGCTTATGGTATCGTGAGTGACATGTGTCAGGCTTCTTTGTTCCAGGTTCTCCATTTTACACTCCTGGTGATCTGGCTTAACAGCTGCTTTGATGCCAGCAATTGGATTTGTAATGTCGAGGACGTTCCAAGGGAGTTCCCAGTGGGAAACACGGTCCGATGCATTACACCAAGGAAGTCCTCGGTCACCAGCCTCAAGTGCAGCTTATATAAATATGTTATTGTTCAGCATGTTTCAAAATCTGTTCGTGAGCTCCAGTATCTGGGTATTGTGGCCAACAAGGATAATTTGAGCCTTGGTTGGAATCCTTTCTCATGGCTAACTGCTACATTTGGGGGAGTGGGCCACACTATCCTCCGTTGGTTGCTCGCGTCATTGCTTATCTTTGTAATTGTTGTTTTGATTTCTCTTTTTTCGCTCCCTCTGTACTCAAATACTGGTTAGGCCTCGCAAATGACAGATTGTGACCAAGGGGTGGAATGTAATGGAGGATTAAAACCATGTACTCAGATGCTTTTTGCTTATGTGGAACTGACGACACTGGGTCCACACGCAGGTCACCTTACTTTCAGAACTAGCAGATGTAATTAAACTCAGCCATGGGGACTTATCTGAAGATACACTTTGAAATGGAATTCCACCGTGAGGCCCAGGGAAAGCAGTTGTCAAATACGACACTCTGAAATTGACGTATTGGTCACAACCTGTCTTGCTCAAGAAGTTTTAATGAGTCCTTGTATCTACGAGATAAACCAGGATATCATAGCATCCTGCTCCATAATAATTAATCTTCTAAATTGTAGAATAGTATGCTCAGCTTTGATTTTGACTGACAAATGTTAGAGGGAGTGGGTGCATGATTAATTGTTTTTGGGGTATAAAAGTCTGTGGTCCTGCTGCTGAAGTTTAGACTCTCCGAGGGGTGGGAACACCCCTTGTCAAGAAGGAAGAACAGCCAGAGTCCGAGCAACGTCCCGGTCGGGGGAGGTGGAGAAGCTGCTACCAGCGCCCTGACAACCTACTACAAGTGTGCAGTCGTTGCCTCGCTTCGGCAGTTGGGACCAGTCCAAGCGTTGATAAGTATAGTTGGGAAGGGCTTGCATATTGTAGTGTGAAATCAGCTTTTGAATTAGTAATAAACATTTGTATAAACTGAACTGCTCTCGGTGTGTGTGTCTATTTTCTTTCGGTAGCTAAAACACTGTGACCAATCTAAAATGAACAAAATGAGAGGTATAAGTTTACCCAAGACAAAACATTTCTCAAAAAAGCATGTATTTTAAAGTTTGTAGTTTGATTTTAACATTTATGTTATTCTTTTTAAAATTGAAATGTAGAAGTGAATTTACAGATCTACATTTTGCTGTCTTGTAGAAAAGTACTTTTTACATGTGCTGTTTCATAGATGTGTAACCATGTTTAATCATTTCTCAAAAAAGAATTTATTTTTCATGTTTGCAATTTCATTTTACCATTGATATTATTCTTTTCAAAACTGAAATCTGGGTGTGAATTTCCATATCTACATTATATTTGCTTGGAGAAAAGTACTTTACAACCTTTGAAAAACGTTATACATGTACTGTTTATATATTAACAATGAAGTTCATGGATGAGAAGACTATCTTTCATCTTTTCCTAAAATGCATTTATTTCAATGTGTGAACATTCATTTTAGCAGTTATTTTAACTTTTTCAAATTGAAATTTAAAAGCGTATTTATTTTTCTACATTTTCTTCTGGATGTGAATTTCCACATCTACATTATATTTGCTTGTAGAAAAGTACTTTACAACCCATGAAAAACATTTTACATGTACTGTTTATATATTAACAATGAAGTTCATGGATGAGAAAACTATGTTTCATCTTTTCCTAAAATGCATTTATTTCAATGTGTGAACATTCATTTTAGCAGTTATTTTAACTTTTTCAAATTGAAATTTAAAAGCGTATTTATTGTTCAACATTTTCTTTTCTAGTTGTAAACTATATTTTTAAACTTTGTTAAAAACTTTACAAAGGCTATTAATATTTAAACATGAAAATTCATAGATGTGAAACAAAGTTTAAACATTTCTCAAAAAAGCATGTAATTTAAAGTTTGTAGCTTGATTTTAACATTTATGTTATTCTTTTTAAAATTGAAATGATGAAGTGAATTTACAGATCTACATTTTGCTGTCTTGTAGAAAAGTACTTTTTACATGTGCTGTTTCATAGATGTGAAACCATGTTTAATCATTTCTCAAAAAAGCATTTATTTTTCATGTTTGCAATTTCATTTTACCATTGATATTATTCTTTTCAAAATTGAAATCTGGGTGTGAATTTCCATATCTACATTTTATTTGCTTGGAGAAAACTACTTTACAACTTCTGAAAAAAGTTTTACATGTACTGTTTATATATTAACAATGAAGTTCATGGATGAGAAAACTAGGTTTCATCTTTACCTAAAATGCATTTATTTCAATGTTTGAACATTCATTTTAGAAGTTATTTTAACTTTTTCAAATTGAAATTTAAAAGCGTATTTATTTTTCTACATTTTCGTTTCTAGTTGTAAACTATATTTTTAAACTTTGTTAAAAACTTTACAAAGGCTGTTAATATTTAAACATGAAAATTCATAGATGTGAAACAAAGTTTAAACATTTCTCAAAAAAGCATGTATTTTAAAGTTTGTAGTTTGATTTTAACATTTATGTTATTCTTTTTAAAATTGAAATGTAGAAGTGAATTTACAGATCTACATTTTGCTGTCTTGTAGAAAAGTACTTTTTACATGTGCTGTTTCATAGATGTGAAACCATGTTTAATCATTTCTCAAAAAAGCATTTATTTTTCATGTTTGCAATTTCATTTTACCATTGATATTATTCTTTTCAAAACTGAAATCTGGGTGTGAATTTCCATATCTACATTATATTTGCTTGGAGAAAGTACTTTACAACCTTTGAAAAACGTTTTACATGTACTGTTTATATATTAACAATGAAGTTCATGGATGAGAAGACTATCTTTCATCTTTTCCTAAAATGCATTTATTTCAATGTGTGAACATTCATTTTAGCAGATATTTTTACTTTTTCACATTGAAATTTAAAAGCGTATTTATTTTTCTACATTTTCTTCTGGATGTGAATTTCCACATCTACATTATATTTGCTTGTAGAAAAGTACTTTACAACCTATGAAAAACATTTTACATGTACTCTATATATATTAACAATGAAGTTCATGGATGAGAAAACTATGTTTCATCTTTTCCTAAAATGCATTTATTTCAATGTGTGAACATTCATTTTAGCAGTTATTTTAACTTTTTCAAATTGAAATTTAAAAGCGTATTTATTGTTCAACATTTTCTTTTCTAGTTCTAAACTATATTTTTAAACTTGGTTAAAAACTTTACAAAGGCTATTAATATTTAAACATGAAAATTCATAGATGTGAAACAAAGTTTAAACATTTCACAAAAAAGCATGTAATTTAAAGTTTGTAGTTTGATTTTAATATTTATGTTATTCTTTTTAAAATTGAAATGTAGAAGTGAATTAACAGATCTACATTTTGCTGTCTTGTAGAAAAGTACTTTTTACATGTGCTGTTTCATAGATGTGAAACCATGTTTAATCATTTCTCAAAAAAGCATTTATTTTTCATGTTTGCAATTTCATTTTACCATTGATATTATTCTTTTCAAAATTGAAATCTGGGTGTGAATTTCCATATCTACATTATATTTGCTTGGAGAAAACTACTTCACAACTTCTGAAAAACGTTTTACATGTACTGTTTATATATTAACAATGAAGTTCATGGATGAGAAAACTAGGTTTCATCTTTACCTAAAATGCATTTATTTCAATGTTTGAACATTCATTTTAGAAGTTATTTTAACTTTTTCAAATTGAAATTTAAAAGCGTATTTATTTTTCTACATTTTCGTTTCTAGTTGTAAACTATATTTTTAAACTTTGTTAAAAACTTTACAAAGGCTATTAATATTTAAACATGAAAATTCATAGATGTGAAACAAAGTTTACACATTTCACAAAAAAGCATGTAATTTAAAGTTTGTAGTTTGATTTTAACATTTATGTTATTCTTTTTAAAATTGAAATGTAGAAGTGAATTTACAGATCTACATTTTGCTGTCTTGTAGAAAAGTACTTTTTACATGTGCTGTTTCATAGATGTGAAACCATGTTTAATCATTTCTCAAAAAAGAATTTATTTTTCATGTTTGCAATTTCATTTTACCATTGATATTATTCTTTTCAAAACTGAAATCTGGGTGTGAATTTCCATATCTACATTATATTTGCTTGGAGAAAAGTACTTTACAACCTTTGAAAAACGTTATACATGTACTGTTTATATATTAACAATGAAGTTCATGGATGAGAAGACTATCTTTCATCTTTTCCTAAAATGCATTTATTTCAATGTGTGAACATTCATTTTAGCAGATATTTTTACTTTTTCACATTGAAATTTAAAAGCGTATTTATTTTTCTACATTTTCTTCTGGATGTGAATTTCCACATCTACATTATATTTGCTTGTAGAAAAGTACTTTACAACCTATGAAAAACATTTTACATGTACTCTATATATATTAACAATGAAGTTCATGGATGAGAAAACTATGTTTCATCTTTTCCTAAAATGCATTTATTTCAATGTGTGAACATTCATTTTAGCAGTTATTTTAACTTTTTCAAATTGAAATTTAAAAGCGTATTTATTGTTCAACATTTTCTTTTCTAGTTCTAAACTATATTTTTAAACTTGGTTAAAAACTTTACAAAGGCTATTAATATTTAAACATGAAAATTCATAGATGTGAAACAAAGTTTAAACATTTCACAAAAAAGCATGTAATTTAAAGTTTGTAGTTTGATTTTAACATTTATGTTATTCTTTTTAAAATTGAAATCTAGAAGTGAATTAACAGATCTACATTTTGCTGTCTTGTAGAAAAGTACTTTTTACATGTGCTGTTTCATAGATGTGAAACCATGTTTAATCATTTCTCAAAAAAACATTTATTTTTCATGTTTGCAATTTCATTTTACCATTGATATTATTCTTTTCAAAATTGAAATCTGGGTGTGAATTTCCATATCTACATTATATTTGCTTGGAGAAAACTACTTTACAACTTCTGAAAAACGTTTTACATGTACTGTTTATATATTAACAATGAAGTTCATGGATGAGAAAACTATGTTTCATCTTTACCTAAAATGCATTTATTTCAATGTTTGAACATTCATTTTAGCAGATATTTTTACTTTTTCGCATTGAAATTTAATAGCGTATTTATTTTTCTACATTTTCTTCTGGATGTGAATTTCCACATCTACATTATATTTGCTTGTAGAAAAGTACTTTACAACCCATGAAAAACATTTTACATGTACTGTTTATATATTAACAATGAAGTTCATGGATGAGAAAACTATGTTTCATCTTTTCCTAAAATGCATTTATTTCAATGTGTGAACATTCATTTTAGCAGTTATTTTAACTTTTTCAAATTGAAATTTAAAAGCGTATTTATTGTTCAACATTTTCTTTTCTAGTTGTAAACTATATTTTTAAACTTTGTTAAAAACTTTACAAAGGCTATTAATATTTAAACATGAAAATTCATAGATGTGAAACAAAGTTTAAACATTTCTCAAAAAAGCATGTAATTTAAAGTTTGTAGCTTGATTTTAACATTTATGTTATTCTTTTTAAAATTGAAATGATGAAGTGAATTTACAGATCTACATTTTGCTGTCTTGTAGAAAAGTACTTTTTACATGTGCTGTTTCATAGGTGAAACCATGTTTAATCATTTCTCAAAAAAGCATTTATTTTTCATGTTTGCAATTTCATTTTACCATTGATATTATTCTTTTCAAAATTGAAATCTGGGTGTGAATTTCCATATCTACATTTTATTTGCTTGGAGAAAACTACTTTACAACTTCTGAAAAAAGTTTTACATGTACTGTTTATATATTAACAATGAAGTTCATGGATGAGAAAACTAGGTTTCATCTTTACCTAAAATGCATTTATTTCAATGTTTGAACATTCATTTTAGAAGTTATTTTAACTTTTTCAAATTGAAATTTAAAAGCGTATTTATTTTTCTACATTTTCGTTTCTAGTTGTAAACTATATTTTTAAACTTTGTTAAAAACTTTACAAAGGCTGTTAATATTTAAACATGAAAATTCATAGATGTGAAACAAAGTTTAAACATTTCTCAAAAAAGCATGTATTTTAAAGTTTGTAGTTTGATTTTAACATTTATGTTATTCTTTTTAAAATTGAAATGTAGAAGTGAATTTACAGATCTACATTTTGCTGTCTTGTAGAAAAGTACTTTTTACATGTGCTGTTTCATAGATGTGAAACCATGTTTAATCATTTCTCAAAAAAGCATTTATTTTTCATGTTTGCAATTTCATTTTACCATTGATATTATTCTTTTCAAAACTGAAATCTGGGTGTGAATTTCCATATCTACATTATATTTGCTTGGAGAAAGTACTTTACAACCTTTGAAAAACGTTTTACATGTACTGTTTATATATTAACAATGAAGTTCATGGATGAGAAGACTATCTTTCATCTTTTCCTAAAATGCATTTATTTCAATGTGTGAACATTCATTTTAGCAGATATTTTTACTTTTTCACATTGAAATTTAAAAGCGTATTTATTTTTCTACATTTTCTTCTGGATGTGAATTTCCACATCTACATTATATTTGCTTGTAGAAAAGTACTTTACAACCTATGAAAAACATTTTACATGTACTCTATATATATTAACAATGAAGTTCATGGATGAGAAAACTATGTTTCATCTTTTCCTAAAATGCATTTATTTCAATGTGTGAACATTCATTTTAGCAGTTATTTTAACTTTTTCAAATTGAAATTTAAAAGCGTATTTATTGTTCAACATTTTCTTTTCTAGTTCTAAACTATATTTTTAAACTTGGTTAAAAACTTTACAAAGGCTATTAATATTTAAACATGAAAATTCATAGATGTGAAACAAAGTTTAAACATTTCACAAAAAAGCATGTAATTTAAAGTTTGTAGTTTGATTTTAATATTTATGTTATTCTTTTTAAAATTGAAATGTAGAAGTGAATTAACAGATCTACATTTTGCTGTCTTGTAGAAAAGTACTTTTTACATGTGCTGTTTCATAGATGTGAAACCATGTTTAATCATTTCTCAAAAAAGCATTTATTTTTCATGTTTGCAATTTCATTTTACCATTGATATTATTCTTTTCAAAATTGAAATCTGGGTGTGAATTTCCATATCTACATTATATTTGCTTGGAGAAAACTACTTCACAACTTCTGAAAAACGTTTTACATGTACTGTTTATATATTAACAATGAAGTTCATGGATGAGAAAACTAGGTTTCATCTTTACCTAAAATGCATTTATTTCAATGTTTGAACATTCATTTTAGAAGTTATTTTAACTTTTTCAAATTGAAATTTAAAAGCGTATTTATTTTTCTACATTTTCGTTTCTAGTTGTAAACTATATTTTTAAACTTTGTTAAAAACTTTACAAAGGCTATTAATATTTAAACATGAAAATTCATAGATGTGAAACAAAGTTTACACATTTCACAAAAAAGCATGTAATTTAAAGTTTGTAGTTTGATTTTAACATTTATGTTATTCTTTTTAAAATTGAAATGTAGAAGTGAATTTACAGATCTACATTTTGCTGTCTTGTAGAAAAGTACTTTTTACATGTGCTGTTTCATAGATGTGAAACCATGTTTAATCATTTCTCAAAAAAGAATTTATTTTTCATGTTTGCAATTTCATTTTACCATTGATATTATTCTTTTCAAAACTGAAATCTGGGTGTGAATTTCCATATCTACATTATATTTGCTTGGAGAAAAGTACTTTACAACCTTTGAAAAACGTTATACATGTACTGTTTATATATTAACAATGAAGTTCATGGATGAGAAGACTATCTTTCATCTTTTCCTAAAATGCATTTATTTCAATGTGTGAACATTCATTTTAGCAGATATTTTTACTTTTTCACATTGAAATTTAAAAGCGTATTTATTTTTCTACATTTTCTTCTGGATGTGAATTTCCACATCTACATTATATTTGCTTGTAGAAAAGTACTTTACAACCTATGAAAAACATTTTACATGTACTCTATATATATTAACAATGAAGTTCATGGATGAGAAAACTATGTTTCATCTTTTCCTAAAATGCATTTATTTCAATGTGTGAACATTCATTTTAGCAGTTATTTTAACTTTTTCAAATTGAAATTTAAAAGCGTATTTATTGTTCAACATTTTCTTTTCTAGTTCTAAACTATATTTTTAAACTTGGTTAAAAACTTTACAAAGGCTATTAATATTTAAACATGAAAATTCATAGATGTGAAACAAAGTTTAAACATTTCACAAAAAAGCATGTAATTTAAAGTTTGTAGTTTGATTTTAACATTTATGTTATTCTTTTTAAAATTGAAATCTAGAAGTGAATTAACAGATCTACATTTTGCTGTCTTGTAGAAAAGTACTTTTTACATGTGCTGTTTCATAGATGTGAAACCATGTTTAATCATTTCTCAAAAAAACATTTATTTTTCATGTTTGCAATTTCATTTTACCATTGATATTATTCTTTTCAAAATTGAAATCTGGGTGTGAATTTCCATATCTACATTATATTTGCTTGGAGAAAACTACTTTACAACTTCTGAAAAACGTTTTACATGTACTGTTTATATATTAACAATGAAGTTCATGGATGAGAAAACTATGTTTCATCTTTACCTAAAATGCATTTATTTCAATGTTTGAACATTCATTTTAGCAGATATTTTTACTTTTTCGCATTGAAATTTAATAGCGTATTTATTTTTCTACATTTTCTTCTGGATGTGAATTTCCACATCTACATTATATTTGCTTGTAGAAAAGTACTTTAAAACCTATGAAAAACATTTTACATGCACTGTTTATATATTAACAATGAAGTTCATGGATGAGAAAACTATGTTTCATCTTTTCCTAAAATGCATTTATTTCAATGTGTGAACATTCATTTTAGCAGTTATTTTAACTTTTTCAAATTGAAATTTAAAAGCGTATTTATCTTTGTACATTTTCTTTTCTAGTTGTAAACTATATTTTTAAACTTTTTAAAAGTTTTACAAAGGCTGTTAATATTTAAACATGAATATTCATAGATGTAAAACAATGTTTAAACATTTCTCAAAAAAGCATGTATTTTAAAGTTTGTAGTTTCATTTTAACATTTATGTTTTTCTTTTTAAAATTGAAATGTAGAAGTGAATTCACAGATCTACATTTTGCTGTCTTGTAGAAAAGTACTATTTACGTGTGCTATTTCATTGATGTGAAACCATGTTTAATCATTTCTCAAAAAAAGCATTTATTTTTCATGTTTGCAATTTCATTTTACCATTGATATTATTCTTTTCAAAATTGAAATCTGGGTGTGAATTTCCATATCTACATTATATTTGCTTGGAGAAAACTACTTCACAACTTCTGAAAAACGTTTTACATGTACTGTTTATATATTAACAATGAAGTTCATGGATGAGAAAACTATGTTTCATCTTTACCTAAAATGCATTTATTTCAATGTTTGAACATTCATGTTAGCAGATTTTTTTACTTTTTCACATTGAAATTTAAAAGCGTATTTATTGTTCTACATTTTCTTTTCTAGTTGTAAACTATATTTTTAAACTTTGTTAAAAACTTTACAAAGGCTATTAATATTTAAACATGAAAATTCATAGATGTGAAACAAAATTTAAACATTTCTCAAAAAAGCATGTATTTTAAAGTTTGTAGTTTGATTTTAACATTTATGTTATTCTTTTTAAAAATGAAATGTAGAAGTGAATTTACAGATCTACATTTTGCTGTCTTGTAGAAAAGTACTTTTTACATGTGCTGTTTCATAGATGTGAAACCATGTTTAATCATTTCTCAAAAAAGCATTTATTTTTCATGTTTGCAATTTCATGTTACCCTTTATATTATTCTTTTCAAAATTGAAATCTGGATGTGAATTTCCAGATCTACATTTTATTTGCTGGTAGAAAAGTACTTTAAAACCACTGAAAAACGTTTCACATGCACTGTTTATATATTAACAATGAAGTTCATGGATGAGAAAACTATGTTTCATCTTTTCCCAAAATGCATTTATTTCAATGTTTGAACATTCATTTTAGCAGTTA
This sequence comes from Narcine bancroftii, assembly GCF_036971445.1. Taxonomy (NCBI): domain Eukaryota; kingdom Metazoa; phylum Chordata; class Chondrichthyes; order Torpediniformes; family Narcinidae; genus Narcine; species Narcine bancroftii. The sequence continues at coordinate 112,244 of NW_027211963.1, forward strand.
TTTTAACTTTTTCAAATTGAAAATTAAAAGCGTATTTATTTTTCTACATTTTCTTTTCTAGTTGTAAACTATATTTTTAAACTTTGTTAAAATCTTTACAAAGGCTGTTAATATTTAAACATGAAAATTCATAGATGTGAAACAAAGTTTAAACATTTCACAAAGAAGCATGTAATTTAAAGTTTGTAGTTTGATTTTAACATTTATGTTATTCTTTTTAAAATTGAAATCTAGAAGTGAATTAACAGATCTACATTTTGCTGTCTTGTAGAAAAGTACTTTTTACATGTGCTGTTTCATAGATGTGAAACCATGTTTAATCATTTCTCAAAAAAGCATTTATTTTTCATGTTTGCAATTTCATTTTACCATTGATATTATTCTTTTCAAAATTGAAATCTGGATGTGAATTTCCAGATCTACATTTTATTTGCTTGTAGAAAATTACTTTACAACCTTTGAAAAACGTTTTACATGTACTGTTTATATATTAACAATGAAGTTCATGGATGAGAAGACTATCTTTCATCTTTTCCTAAAATGCATTTATTTCAATGTGTGAACATTCATTTTAGCAGATATTTTTACTTTTTCACATTGAAATTTAAAAGCGTATTTATTTTTCTACATTTTCTTCTGGATGTGAATTTCCACATCTACATTATATTTGCTTGTAGAAAAGTACTTTACAACCTATGAAAAACATTTTACATGTACTCTATATATATTAACAATGAAGTTCATGGATGAGAAAACTATGTTTCATCTTTTCCTAAAATGCATTTATTTCAATGTGTGAACATTCATTTTAGCAGTTATTTTAACTTTTTCAAATTGAAATTTAAAAGCGTATTTATTGTTCAACATTTTCTTTTCTAGTTCTAAACTATATTTTTAAACTTGGTTAAAAACTTTACAAAGGCTATTAATATTTAAACATGAAAATTCATAGATGTGAAACAAAGTTTAAACATTTCACAAAAAAGCATGTAATTTAAAGTTTGTAGTTTGATTTTAACATTTATGTTATTCTTTTTAAAATTGAAATCTAGAAGTGAATTAACAGATCTACATTTTGCTGTCTTGTAGAAAAGTACTTTTTACATGTGCTGTTTCATAGATGTGAAACCATGTTTAATCATTTCTCAAAAAAGCATTTATTTTTCATGTTTGCAATTTCATTTTACCATTGATATTATTCTTTTCAAAATTGAAATCTGGATGTGAATTTCCAGATCTACATTTTATTTGCTTGTAGAAAATTACTTTACAACCTTTGAAAAACGTTTTACATGTACTGTTTATATATTAACAATGAAGTTCATGGATGAGAAAACTATGTTACATCTTTACCTAAAATGCATTTATTTCAATGTTTGAACATTCATTTTAGCAGTTATTTTAACTTTTTCAAATTGAAAATTAAAAGCGTATTTATTTTTCTACATTTTCTTTTCTAGTTGTAAACTATATTTTTAAACTTTGTTAAAAACTTTACAAAGGCTATTAATATTTAAACATGAAAATTCATAGATGTGAAACAAAGTTTAAACATTTCACAAAAAAGCATGTAATTTAAAGTTTGTAGTTTGATTTTAATATTTATGTTATTCTTTTTAAAATTGAAATGTAGAAGTGAATTAACAGATCTACATTTTGCTGTCTTGTAGAAAAGTACTTTTTACATGTGCTGTTTCATAGATGTGAAACCATGTTTAATCATTTCTCAAAAAAGCATTTATTTTTCATGTTTGCAATTTCATTTTACCATTGATATTATTCTTTTCAAAATTGAAATCTGGGTGTGAATTTCCATATCTACATTATATTTGCTTGGAGAAAACTACTTCACAACTTCTGAAAAACGTTTTACATGTACTGTTTATATATTAACAATGAAGTTCATGGATGAGAAAACTAGGTTTCATCTTTACCTAAAATGCATTTATTTCAATGTTTGAACATTCATTTTAGAAGTTATTTTAACTTTTTCAAATTGAAATTTAAAAGCGTATTTATTTTTCTACATTTTCGTTTCTAGTTGTAAACTATATTTTTAAACTTTGTTAAAAACTTTACAAAGGCTATTAATATTTAAACATGAAAATTCATAGATGTGAAACAAAGTTTAAACATTTCACAAAAAAGCATGTAATTTAAAGTTTGTAGTTTGATTTTAACATTTATGTTATTCTTTTTAAAATTGAAATGTAGAAGTGAATTTACAGATCTACATTTTGCTGTCTTGTAGAAAAGTACTTTTTATGGATGAGAAGACTATCTTTCATCTTTTCCTAAAATGCATTTATTTCAATGTGTGAACATTCATTTTAGCAGATATTTTTACTTTTTCACATTGAAATTTAAAAGCGTATTTATTTTTCTACATTTTCTTCTGGATGTGAATTTCCACATCTACATTATATTTGCTTGTAGAAAAGTACTTTACAACCTATGAAAAACATTTTACATGTACTCTATATATATTAACAATGAAGTTCATGGATGAGAAAACTATGTTTCATCTTTTCCTAAAATGCATTTATTTCAATGTGTGAACATTCATTTTAGCAGTTATTTTAACTTTTTCAAATTGAAATTTAAAAGCGTATTTATTGTTCAACATTTTCTTTTCTAGTTCTAAACTATATTTTTAAACTTGGTTAAAAACTTTACAAAGGCTATTAATATTTAAACATGAAAATTCATAGATGTGAAACAAAGTTTAAACATTTCACAAAAAAGCATGTAATTTAAAGTTTGTAGTTTGATTTTAACATTTATGTTATTCTTTTTAAAATTGAAATCTAGAAGTGAATTAACAGATCTACATTTTGCTGTCTTGTAGAAAAGTACTTTTTACATGTGCTGTTTCATAGATGTGAAACCATGTTTAATCATTTCTCAAAAAAGCATTTATTTTTCATGTTTGCAATTTCATTTTACCATTGATATTATTCTTTTCAAAATTGAAATCTGGATGTGAATTTCCAGATCTACATTTTATTTGCTTGTAGAAAATTACTTTACAACCTTTGAAAAACGTTTTACATGTACTGTTTATATATTAACAATGAAGTTCATGGATGAGAAAACTATGTTACATCTTTACCTAAAATGCATTTATTTCAATGTTTGAACATTCATTTTAGCAGTTATTTTAACTTTTTCAAATTGAAAATTAAAAGCGTATTTATTTTTCTACATTTTCTTTTCTAGTTGTAAACTATATTTTTAAACTTTGTTAAAAACTTTACAAAGGCTATTAATATTTAAACATGAAAATTCATAGATGTGAAACAAAGTTTAAACATTTCACAAAAAAGCATGTAATTTAAAGTTTGTAGTTTGATTTTAATATTTATGTTATTCTTTTTAAAATTGAAATGTAGAAGTGAATTAACAGATCTACATTTTGCTGTCTTGTAGAAAAGTACTTTTTACATGTGCTGTTTCATAGATGTGAAACCATGTTTAATCATTTCTCAAAAAAGCATTTATTTTTCATGTTTGCAATTTCATTTTACCATTGATATTATTCTTTTCAAAATTGAAATCTGGGTGTGAATTTCCATATCTACATTATATTTGCTTGGAGAAAACTACTTCACAACTTCTGAAAAACGTTTTACATGTACTGTTTATATATTAACAATGAAGTTCATGGATGAGAAAACTAGGTTTCATCTTTACCTAAAATGCATTTATTTCAATGTTTGAACATTCATTTTAGAAGTTATTTTAACTTTTTCAAATTGAAATTTAAAAGCGTATTTATTTTTCTACATTTTCGTTTCTAGTTGTAAACTATATTTTTAAACTTTGTTAAAAACTTTACAAAGGCTATTAATATTTAAACATGAAAATTCATAGATGTGAAACAAAGTTTAAACATTTCACAAAAAAGCATGTAATTTAAAGTTTGTAGTTTGATTTTAACATTTATGTTATTCTTTTTAAAATTGAAATGTAGAAGTGAATTTACAGATCTACATTTTGCTGTCTTGTAGAAAAGTACTTTTTACATGTGCTGTTTCATAGATGTGAAACCATGTTTAATCATTTCTCAAAAAAGAATTTATTTTTCATGTTTGCAATTTCATTTTACCATTGATATTATTCTTTTCAAAACTGAAATCTGGGTGTGAATTTCCATATCTACATTATATTTGCTTGGAGAAAAGTACTTTACAACCTTTGAAAAACGTTATACATGTACTGTTTATATATTAACAATGAAGTTCATGGATGAGAAGACTATCTTTCATCTTTTCCTAAAATGCATTTATTTCAATGTGTGAACATTCATTTTAGCAGATATTTTTACTTTTTCACATTGAAATTTAAAAGCGTATTTATTTTTCTACATTTTCTTCTGGATGTGAATTTCCACATCTACATTATATTTGCTTGTAGAAAAGTACTTTACAACCTATGAAAAACATTTTACATGTACTCTATATATATTAACAATGAAGTTCATGGATGAGAAAACTATGTTTCATCTTTTCCTAAAATGCATTTATTTCAATGTGTGAACATTCATTTTAGCAGTTATTTTAACTTTTTCAAATTGAAATTTAAAAGCGTATTTATTGTTCAACATTTTCTTTTCTAGTTCTAAACTATATTTTTAAACTTGGTTAAAAACTTTACAAAGGCTATTAATATTTAAACATGAAAATTCATAGATGTGAAACAAAGTTTAAACATTTCACAAAAAAGCATGTAATTTAAAGTTTGTAGTTTGATTTTAACATTTA